>NC_058081.1:109729749-110029838 GCF_014858855.1 Bufo gargarizans | reverse complement strand
CCATCGATCTGGAAACGGTGGATGGGTCTCCACTCTCCTCGGGACCAGTTACACATCAGACCGCAGATTTACAGCTCCACATTAAAACCGACCACCACGAGACGATCCACTTCTCTTTGATTGCCTCCCCCAAGTTTCCGGTGATCTTGGGCATCCTGTGGTTAGCCACTCACAACCCGTCGGTGGACTGGGAAACCCGCTGTCTACAGTTCACATCCGAGTTCTGCTCTTCGAACTGTCTGCATGAACCTGCTTCCCCAATGCCCAAAGAATCTTTCATCTCGGAACCAACTGTCAAGGAGCTGTTGCCTCCACAATATAGCGAGTTTCAGGATGTCTGCGACAAAAAAAACCGCAGACAAGCTGCCCCCGCATCGACCATACGACTGCCCAATTGAATTATTACCTGGGGCTGAAATACCCTTCGGCAGCATCTACTCCCTCTCGGAGCCTGAACTCAAGGCCCTGAAGGACTACTTGGACGAGGACCTAAAGAAGGGCTTCATTCGACCCTCCACCTCCCCTGCGGGAGCACCCTTCTTCTTCGTGGAGAAAAAAGACTCCTCTCTACGCCCTTGCATTGACTACCGCAAGCTAAATGATGTTACGGTAAAAAAACGTTACCCTCTCCCCCTGATTTCGGAACTTCTCGAGAGACTCCGGGCAGTGAAGGTGTTTACGAAGCTCGATCTTCGAGGGGCCTATAATCTGGTTCGCATTCGCCCCGGGGATGAATGGAAGACCGCCTTTCGCACACGATACGGACATTTTGAATACCTAGTTATGCCCTTCGGACTTTGCAATGCTCCAGCCACTTTCCAACATTTCATTAATGACGTCCTTAGGGACATTCTAGATCTGTTCGTAGTGGTATACCTGGACGATATTTTAATTTTCTCGGAAAATCTCGAACAACATCGCGAACATGTCCGCAGGGTGTTACAAGGACTCCGCGAGCAGTCTCTTTACATCAAGCTCGAGAAATGCGAGTTCGAACAGACCACCACCCAGTTTCTCGGTTACATCATCTCCCCGGAAGGGCTGAGTATGGATCCTCGGAAAATTCAGGCTGTAATAGATTGGCCTCCCCCTAAGAATGAAAAGGAAATACAGAGGTTTGTCGGCTTCGCCAACTTTTACCGAAAATTCATTCGGAACTTCTCAAAAATCGTTACTCCAATTACCCAGTTAACCAAAAAGACTGTGCCCTTTTCCTGGACACCCGAAGCACAGGAAGCCTTCACCAAGCTCAAATCCCTCTTCACGTCTGCTCCAATTCTGATCCATCCTAATCCCGAACTGCCATTCACAGTCAAAGTGGACGCTTCCGACACCGCAGTAGGCGCTGTCCTATCACAACGTACGGGAGAAAAGATGCTTTTACACCCTTGCGCCTTCTTCTCTCGCCAAATGTCCCCCGCAGAAAGGAACTATGACATCGGGAATAAGGAATTGCTGGCAATCCAAGATGCCTTCTCGGAGTGGAGACATCTATTGGAGGGGGCCATCAATCCCATAACTGTGTTTACTGACCACCGAAACCTCGAATTCATCCGTTCTGCCAAGAGGCTTTCCGCCAGACAAGCCAGATGGAGCCTTTTTTTTTCTCGATTCAATTTTATTATCACATATCGCCCGGGGTCGAAGAATGGCAAAGCAGATGCCCTTTCCAGGATGTTCTCTGTACCTTCACAGGACAACAAGGGCCAAGCCAGCATTCTACCCGAGAAAAAGGTCTTGGGAGCTACCTACCCAAAGGAACTCCTGGGGTCAATCAAGAAGGCTTATGAAAAGGACCCCTTCCTCACCCACCCAGCAGAAGAGGTCAACCTCACCCTCAAGGGTGGCTTCTGGGTATACCTGGATCGACAACTGTACGTACCAGAAATGGCACGGCTCGAGGTACTAAAATATAACCACGATACCAAGTTGGCTGGCCATCCAGGTACAAGAAAGACCCAGGAACTCCTGTCCCGCTCCTTCTGGTGGCCGTCATATAAGGAAGATACTAAAAGGTTTGTCTCCTCATGCACGGTCTGTGCCCGCAACAAGACTCCCCTCTCTTCACCCGTGGGGCTGCTGCGACCACTCCCCATCCCCTCCCGCCCTTGGGGTTCAATTTCTATGGACTTTGTAGTTGACCTACCCCCTTCAAAAGGGATGAACACCATCTTGGTTGTCGTGGACCGCCTTACCAAGATGGCGCATTTCATCCCCTGCAAGGGCTCATCCACCGCCAAACAGACGGCTGACCTGGTATTGCGTGAAATCTTTAGGTTACACGGGGTTCCGGATGATGTGGTCTCTGACCGAGGAGTGCAATTCACCTCTAAATTCTGGAAAGACTTCTGCCTGGCCCTTGGGATCACGGTAAACCTGTCCTCCGCCTTCCATCCCCAGTCTAATGGGCAGACAGAGAGAACGAACCAGACCCTCGAGCAGTACCTACGTTGTTTCATCACTTATTTGCAGGATGACTGGTTGGACCACCTTCCTACGGCCGAGTTTTCCTACAATAATGCGGAACACAGTTCCACTCATTACAGTCCTTTCTACGCCAACACTGGCCTGCATCCAGCTTTCATCCCACGCCTGCCCATCACCTCCACGCTTCCAGCTGTGGCCGAACGCCTGGCAAATTTACAAGAGGCACAAGAGAACATTTCCAATAATCTCCTTGAGGCTCAGAGACGCTTTAAGCGGGCGACAGACAAACATCGTAGACCCGCTCCGGACTTTCAGATAGGAGATCAAGTGTGGCTCTCCACAAGAAATCTAAGACTGAAGGTACCTGCTCAGAAACTGGGCCAAAAATACTTGGGGCCTTTCCGGATCTCTGGTAGGATTAATGAAGTCACCTTCCGACTGGACCTCCCACATTCCATCAGGGTGCACCCAGTCTTCCATTGCTCTCTTCTCAAGCCGTTTGTAGAGAACACCTTCCCTGGCCGCCATCCTCTTCCCCCCACCACCACCAGTAAGGGTACAAGGCGAAGAGGAGTACATTGTCTCTAAGATCCTTGACTCCAGACTCCACCGGGGCAAAATCCAATACTTGATTTCCTGGAAAGGCTATCCTCCAGAAGACAACTCCTGGGAACCGGAGGAGAACATTCATGCCCCCAGACTTGTCAGGGAGTTCAATCTGAGTCACCCAGACAAACCTTCCCCTGCGGTGCCCGGAGGTCACCTTGGAAGGGGGGGAGTACTGTCAGGACTCTCCTTGGACTATTCTCTTGCTAACTTCTAACTACCTCTCTTGTCCTTGCCTTGACCTGCTGATTATTCCAATCTCTTGCACCTGCTACTTCCCTATAAAACCCAGCCCTTGAACCCAGCCCTTTGCTGGTTATTGTGCCTCCAAGCCTGTAGCAAGCTTCCTCTCTGCTCCTCCACCACTATTGCTGTTTTACCCTCGTTGCCAACCCGGACCGTTTTGACCTCGCTGATTTGCCGCCTGCATTGACTCACTGCTTACCACCGACCACGCCTCCGTCTACTCCTGCTGTTACCTCGCTGCCCTCTCTGCTGCCGACCCGGACTGATCGACCACGCTACCTGCCTCCTACTTCTGCGGGCCTTTGCCACTGGACTCCATACTTCCAGCTCGGGTGTCCTCTGACTCAGGTGAGCCTCAATTGACACTACCACCCTAACACCTGGGTTTTTCTTCTGCTCCATATAAAACCTATGGCAGAAGAAAATACCAGGCGCTCCCAGGGGAATTTCTCCCCTAACGGTGCAGTTAAATGTACAAAAATTCCCAGCACCAATACCTTTGACCCATGGGTAGAGAAAGGTATTGGGCTGCCCTTTGTCTCACAGGACTCCTCATTATCCCAACACTGGTGTCTGAACACCCTACCTTCAGAGGAGCGCGTCCTCTGCTACACATCCCTCTGCACCAACAGATAAGGATGGTCGCCCTACTAGGTTAGGATAACTGGAGTTCTGTGGACAAAGCTCCATCTTGTTATTGATGGCACCGCATCCCTGTCCACTCATGTGCACCCAGGCTGATTTCCTCCTGTGATCCCATCTTGTGGAGGCCCGCAGAACCAACGGCATAGGCATGCCCCGGCTCCCCAGGACCCCACAACACAAGAACACAGTCCACACTCTGCTGCCAAACACTCTGCGTCCAATCCATATCAGAGCTGTGCTACCTGCTCGGACTAGAATTAAGTGCGCAGCACAACATTACACCAATGTTGTCTGTCTGCCCCAGTCCCCAGCGCAACACAGCCCTACCGAAAACCTTGAGCACAACAGTGTTATCTGTATCGATCCGAGACCCTGGTTGCCCAGAATAATATCACATCATCCTTTGTGTGCTGCATGAAGAAGGTCCTTATGCCTTCTCCCGACCAGCAGGATTTCCCGTGTGATATTATCTGCTCGTGACCCTATACGTTCTCTATCCACAGTATAACACTGCTCCACTCCAAGGGGACACAGAATGAAACAAGACAGCAGACGGGACATTACAACACTACATAAATCAGCATTGTGGAACACACTCATAGACAAGGACCACCATCAACATCAAAAAGAACGTTACAATGGACAACAAAAACACACAACATGGACATGTATAGGGTACAAACGGTGTAACAAATAGTGCAGGGGTGTCAAATGTTGCCTAGCCTAACTTGGCTCAGCCGCTGATGATGCTGCCGAGAGGTTACCCCTTTATGGCCAAACTGACTAGACCCCGCTGCACGATTTGTTACCTGAATCCCATCACTGGACACATTGCAATTACTTGCACAAGGGCAATTCCTTGCAATGTGTCCTTTGTTCCCACACCTGAAGCACCTGATTGGGCTTACTGTCCTGTGTGTTTTGCAGTGCTTCGCTATATGACCCAAGCCACCACAAGCAAAGCATTTGATGTTTGCCTGGTGTGGCCTAGGTCCGTCCACACTGCAACCGCGCTCCCTGAATTGTTCCATCTCCAGGGAGGCACTTTTCACGATGTTTCTTTTCCCCAAAGTCAGGGAAAAATCTCTGTTAGTCTGGACAGGCTTGGTCTGGTGATTTGGCCTGTCACAGACTACTCTCCCCCCTATTTGCCCTGCATAGGGCAAAGTTTTGGGATATTCCGACCCTGACTTTATGGGAAAAGAAAGGGCCGGCACCAACTTGGTGATGACCTGTTGCATGCCAGTCATTATCTGGGAGCTTACAGCAACCTGAGCCTTCAATTTGGCTACCGTCACACTAGTAGAGGCAGTGCGCTCCTTGAAGGCCTTGACCTCAGTATAAGACTGGGTCAACTTAGCCTCAATTTCCTCCTTCTGCTTCTGCAGCTCCACTAATTGTGACTGTATCCTAGCCACCTGCGCATCTCGGTCAACAGTAGACTGCACATTCTCCGCCAGCTGTGCCCGCAATGCCGAAACCTGGTCGGAATTATTGGCACAGCACTGGCAGTGAACAGCCGGAGGAATTGTCTCTGTTGACTGACACCAGCGCCATTTCCTTTGGCTTACAGATGCTAGCCTCAAACGTATGAACGAGTTTGGCCAGCATCCGAAGCCGTTTAGTGGCCTTATTCAACACCGTCCGTTTGTTAACACAAAGCTTGTCATAACTACAAGCCTGTGCCAACAAATCGGACCACAGCATTTCTGCTGACTTGTATGTGGTGGGGAGGATGGGATTGAACGTGCTGTGTCTGCTCAAGTGTTGCAGTGTGGGGAAGTCCATACTCACCGTTGGATGAGCGTCCATCTTCTCCTTGGGGCCGTACCTCTTTGTCCTCGCAGCTGCTTGGAAGAAGTCCATTTTCCCGGATCGCCTCTTCCCGACCAGCCTGACTTTGTACGCTGCTCCCACGAAGATGGATCTCTTCCAGTGACGTGTCCTCTTCTCCCTCGCAATCACTTGAGCGATGTAGTGACCGTGCAAAGCAAATAGCAAAATATTAATTCACAGATAGAACATAGATTCTCTGCTAAAGATTTTGATCTGCGTTTGGTGCTGTGAGGAAGAGTCGCGTTTCCTGTCCGAATTATCAGGTCCTAGACGCTCAGACCGCTGACCACGTCTCTCCTAGACGCTCAGACCGCTGAGCACGTCTCCCTTGCCTGACAATTCACAGGATAACCGACCTCTAACCTCAAAACCAAACACAGATTTCAAAATCCAAGCAGTGGGCCTGGCTCGCCAATGTAAAGGGGGAATATTAATCACCAATATTATGCGAATATCGATAATTAATATTCCTAAATAGGAGGAGCCACCTGGTGAGGACGTTTGTATAATCAGGAGCCTTTATATAATAAATACACAATACTTTCGCTATGCTTTACACTAATCACTATACTAACTGCATGCTCCTTACTCACTACTGCTAACAAGTATACACTACACAAAGGGTACAAATATAACGGTATTTAATACACCAAGCACGCAATACAGTAATTACACAACACTAAATACACAGTACTCCACTACACATATACAATAACTACAACTACACTACACGTTCCCAAATTCCACCCACAAACTAACTATACAATACACACATACAAGTAACATTAACAACCCACCCGCCTAGCTCTATACTGTCCCTACGGGGTAACAAGAGGGTTATACAGTTTGTATACAGCAAGGGTCCAGGGACACAGCAGGGCAGAGTAGGAGAAGGTGTGCAGAGTAGGGGAAGGCGGTTAACAGGGGACTGGCGCAGCAGGGGTTAATGGATAAGGGATATCAGGGGTTACAAGGGGCAGCATGGGGTCTGGGATACAAAGGGTTAGGATAGTGGTAGGGAAATAAGGGGGGTGAATATGGTTGGCACTGCAAGGGAGGTACAATGCCATGCCAGCGTATACTCAGCCATTCCCAGGGCCAAAATGGGCCTCTCTTCCTTCAGGCAGCAGTCCTCATGTGTCTCTGATTGTAGTCTGGTTGAAAGACCCTGTTCCTTTGTCTTGGACTGATATATAAGTCCCTCTCACCCCCCCCCCCCCCCCCCTCCAGGGGTGTGACATCATCGTGTGCGTGTGACGGAATCCATGCACTCAGATTGCAGCAGCCAACTGGCTGGCCCCCTGAGGCTCACAATCTGTACAGCCAAAGACACCATGGCACCACAAACACACACACCCATGTAAACAGTCTCTAGACAGAAGGTGGGGGAGCCCTGCTTGGAAAGAGCTCTATTCATCTTCTGAAGTGACCAGAAACTGGACAATCCAGCCATCTGTTGCCATCACCCGCAGGTAGGCGGGGGGGGGGGGGGCTCTATGGCTGGGGGACATAACTGGCCACATGCATATAAGACAATTGGGGCATATCTATATATACCCAACTCTAATGTAAGTATAAATGGACATGTGTGCAGCATACAGACATATCCACATATACAGACATAACACTATGACCTTCCCCCCTCTGGCCATACAGGGCCAATATATATGTATATACGCACATATGTACAATTATACACATATACATAGTACATATATATATCCACATCTATAAAGGGGCAGATACATATATATGTCCTCCTGATAATATATATACACATATATAAGGGGCATATATATATATATATGTCATAAGGGGCCACAGCCATATATATATTATAAGGGGCACGGTCTAAAGGAGGCACATATTTCCCACAGGGGCCACCATGAGCCCCTGGGGATCACCATGGGCAGACGTGCGCAGATGCTGGGCACATCTGCGCACATCGTCCCATGATGCTGTGGTTAATGTATGCACATATATACCATACATGCCCGCACCTGTTTGCAGGCATGCATGGATATATATGCATACGTCTCAACCCTTCCTCAACAGGGATGTTACAAGGCTTAAAAGTTTAGAAGTAAATCTTGAAATTTCTCAAACATTTTCAAAAAACAGCTTTTTAAGGACCAGTTCAGGTCTGAAGTCACTGTGAGGCTTACATAATAGAAACCACCCAAAAACGATCCCATTCTAGAAACTACACCCATCAAGGTATTCAAAACTGATTATACAAACGTCGTTAACCCTTTAGGTGTTCCACAAGAAATAATGGAAAATAGACATACAATTTCAAAATTTCACTTTTTTGGGAGATTTTCCATTTTAATAATTTTTTCCAGTTACAAAGCAAGGGTTAACAGCCAAACAAAACTCAATATTTATGGCCCTGATTCTGTAGTTTACAGAAACACCCCATATATAGTCGTAATCTGCTGTACGGGTACACGGCAGGGCGCAGAAAAAAGTTATGCCATACGGTTTTGGGAAGGCAGATTTTGCTGGACTGTTTTTTTTTTACACCATGTCCCATTTGAAGCCACCCTGATACACACCTAGAGTAGAAACTCTATAAAAGTGACCCGATCTAAGAAACTACACCCCTTAAGGTATTCAAAACTGATTATACAAATGGCATTAACCCTTTAGGTGTTCCACAAGAATTTATGGAAAATAGAGATACAATTTCAGTGTGGCGAAACCAACCTCGCCACTGGGTTTTGGAGGGGGCTGTTTAAAAGCCTCTTGCCTCAGGATTATGGCCCATAGTAACTTTTAAACCCCTTAACCTATTCCAGGGAATTTTGGATAGGTTTGTCCCCCAAGTTATACTGTTTAAATTGATGTAAGTTATATGTATGGACAATGTAACTTCACAAAGTTGTAACAACTTATAATAAGTGTAACTTGTCAGCTTGGGAGGAATATGCTGGGTGTGGTTCTATTGTCCCATTGTCCCATTGTGTGTTTAAATGGTGATGTCTGTCCTGTTGTCTCCACATGTGTATTGGTGATCTCCCCTTTGTCCTGAGAGATTATTGGATTGTCTTCGGTCGTCTCCCAGGCAGAGAGGAGGAAACCATGATGCATTGTGGGGATATGTTGCATCTGTTCTGTGTCGCAGTCTCCCTTCTGGTCCTCTAGGGGGCGGGAACGATTGGTTGCTGTATTTGCATTGTGTGTGTTGTGAATTACTGATTGGTTGGATTTCAAAACCCTGTGGGCAGTATTATGTTTGTTTTTTTAATCAATAAAAGAGGCTGTACTTGAAGTACAGTCAGAGCACTGCTTGACCCTCAACACGGAGCCTTGTCTTGTTATTGGGGGGATTCCATGTATGCTGTTGGAGACTGATTGCCAGGAGTGTAAGCCGACTGAATGCTTTTCCTGTTCGTCTGCCGGCAGCTATTCGCGAGGTTCCAGTTTGGAGTGCTATTTTGTATCCAGTTCGGGAGGTTGGTGTTCTGCAGTAGCTGTGCCTGTCTCTCGGAAAGGGGCATATCGTCTAAACGGATCTTAACCCCTTGTCTGCTGAAACGGTCCATTACATTCAGAATTTAAATTTTTGGGGAAATTTTCCATTTTAATCCATTTTTTTCCAGTTACAAAGCAAGGGTTAATAGCCAAACAAAACTCAATATTTATGGCCCTGATTCTGTAGTTTACAGAAACACCCTATATGTGGTAATAAACTGCTGTACGGGCACATAGCAGGGCACAGAAGGAAAGGAATGCCATATGGTTTTTGGAAGGCAGATTTTGCTGGACTGGTTTTTTGACACAATGTCCCATTTGAAGCCCCCACTGATGCACCCCTAGAGTAGAAACTCCAAAAAAGTGACCCCATTTTAGAAACTACGTGATAGAGTGGCAGATTTGTTGGTACTATTTTAGGGTACATATGATTTTGGTTACTTTTATATTACACTTTTTGTGAGGCAAGGTAACAAGAAATAGCTGTTTTGGCACATTTCTTTTTTGTTATTTACAACATTCATATGACAGGTTAGATCATGTGGTATTTTTATAGAGCAGCTTGTCACGGATGCGGCGATACCTAATATGTATACCATTTTTTATTTATGTAAGTTTTACAAAATGATTTCATTTTTGAAACAAAAAAAATCATGTTTTAGTGTCTCCATAGTCTGATAAACATAGTTTTTTTCAGTTTTTGGGCGATTATCTTAGTTAGGGTCTCATTTTTTGCGTGATGAGATGAAGGTTTGATTGGCACTATTTTGGGATGCGTATGACTTTTTGATCACTTTTTTTCATGGTGTTCACCTCAGGGGTTAGGTCATGTGATATTTTTATAGAGCAGGTTATTACGGATGCGGCATTACCTAATATGTATACTTTTTTTATTTATGTACGTTTTTCCCAATGATTTCATTTTTTAAACAAAAAATATCATGTTTGAGAGCCATAGTTTTTTCAGTTTTTGGGCGATTATCTTGGGTAGGGTATGATTTTTGCGGGATGAGATGATGGTTTGATGGCACTATTTTAGGATGCGTATGACTTTTTGATCGCTTGCTATTACACTTTTTGTGATGTAAGGTGACAAAAAATTGCTTTATTTTTTAAACATTTTTTTTTACGGTGTTCATCTGAGGGGTTAGGTCATGTGATATTTTTTATAGAGAAGGTTTTTTTTTGGGCACAAGTTAGCTGAAATTTTTTTTGTGTTTTTTTGTTTTTTCTTACAAAGTCTCATCTTCCACTAACTTGTGACAAAAAATAAAATCTCACATGAACTCACCATACCCCTCACGGAATCCAAATGCGTAATTTTTTTTTTAAATTTATATTCCAGACTTCTTCTAACGCTTTAGGGCCCCTAAAATGCCAGGGCAGTATAAATACCTCACAAGTGACCCCATTTTGGAAAGAAGACACCCCAAGGTATTTAGTGAGGGGCATGGCGAGTTCATGTAAAATTTTATTTTTTGTCACAAGTTAGTGGAATATGAGACTTTGTAGGAGAAAAAAAAGAACATTTTCTGCTAATTTTCTGCATACACACTTGTATACATGCAGGCACTCATATACACACAGTGTCATACATGCAGGCAGTCTTACATACACACACTTGTATACATGCAGGCACTCATTTACACAATGTCATATATGCAGGCACTATTACATACACACACTTGTATACATGCAGGCACTCATATACACATAGTGTCTCACATGCAGGCACTATTACATACACACACTTGTATACATGCAGGCACTCATATACACACACTGTCATACATGCAGGCACTTTTACATACAAAGCCTCACACAATGCGGACACTCTTACATGCACACACTTGTATACACGCAGGCACTCATATACACACAGTGTCATACATGCATGGAGTCTTACATACACACACTTGTATACATGCAGGCACTCATATACACACACTGTCATACATACAGGCACTCTTACATACACACACTGTCATACATACAGGCACTCTTACATACACACACTGTCATACATTTTTGCACTTTCAGGGTGGCTGCACATGGTGTGGATTATACATGGTTTTACTGCGTGGATTTCATGTGGAAAAACTACAGCCTAGTGCTCGTTCACAAGACCGTGCCGTTTTTTGCGGTCCACAAATCGCAGATCCGCAAAACATGTATGGAGCCCGTGTGCCTTCTGCAATTTGCGGAACGGAACAGGAGGCCTATTATAGAAATGCCTATGACTTTTGTGGGGCCACGGAACGGAGCAACAGATGCGGCTAGCACACAGAGTGCTGTCCGCATCTTTTGCGGACCCATTGAAATGACTGGTTCCTTATACAGACCGTATACAGAACGCAGAAAACGGACCGTATACGGAATGCAAAATACGCTCATGTGAGGGCTCGTTCACACGAACGTGTGCTGCCCATTGCCGTATTGCGGACCGCCTTTACACAGGCACCGTTCCGTGTGCATTCTGCATCACGGATGCAGACCCATTCTCTTCAATAGGTCCGCAAATCCAGAGATGCGGAACAGAAGCAAGGAACGGAACACTTACGGAAGCACTACGGAGTGCTTCCTGGGGTTCCGTTCCGTGCCTCCGCACAGCAAAAAGATAGAACATGCTCTATCTTTTTGAGGAACGGAGGGATCGCGGACCCATTCAAGTGAATGGGTCCACGATTCCCATGCGGCTTCCCTACGGACGGTGCCCGTGCATTGCGGAGCACAATTTGTGGTCCACAGCACGGGCACGGGCTTCACACGTTCGTGTAACCGAGCCCTAATTAGTACCAGCAAAGTGAATGCGATTTCACAATTATCATGAACTCTCTGCTTTTTTCTGTGCTTTAATTGACCTTTGGTGTGGGTTTTAAAATCCACAGTATGTCAGTTGTTCGCACCTTCTGTAGAGTAGTTTTCCCCATAGACTTCAATGGGATTGCATTCATAAACAGAAAATCCAGACTATAACCACGATAAATAGCACAGATTTATTTGTGGGTTTTTTTATGCAGTTTTAGTGCAGAAAATCTGTAAGAAATCTGCACTAAAACTGCACAAAAAACGTAGATAAATACTCACCATTTATAGTATTTTTGGTGGGTTTTTTTGTGTGTTTTTATGCATTTTTTTTGTTGTGGATTTTCGTGCATTTGTTCTGTTTATATTAATAACTCCATTGAAGTCTATGGGGAAAACTAGGTGTGGAAATTGACCTGCATGTCAATTGCTCATACAATTCCACACCTTCTGTCGAGTGGTTTTCCCCTAAAAAAAAGTGAAGGGTAAAGGAGTTTTGTCAGATCTCATTCACTTTGCTTGTACTGTATTACATTGTGGTTTTTCTGCACAAAATCTGCGCAGAAAAAACTAGCGTAATCCACATTGTCTGCAGCCACCCTTAGACCCAGATGACATACTCCACAGTATTTAATGGGAATTGTGCAGAGTTACCTAATGGGATCACTTAATCACTTAAGGCCTTGTTCACATCTGCATTGAGCTTTTCTTTCTTCTGGTCTGTCAGAAGAATAAAAAAAAAAAGAGGGGGAAAAGGGACCTAACAATTGACAGATGCAAACGGAACATATTCTGTTTGTATGTGTCCTTCATTTATATAAAAAAGAAAGCTCCATTCTGTCATGCTTCCATTATTTTTGACGGAAAGAAAAGTCCTGCAGACAGGACTTTTTCTTCCGCCATAAATAGCATGTACATGATGATGGAGCATAATGGATGCACTAAAGCACACGTTCAAACAAAAGGTCATAAAACGGACACTTTTAAAAAAAATATTTGTCAGAAAAATCTGAAGAATGGAAAGTGCAACACAGATGTGAACATGGCCTTAGCTAGTATTCTTGTATCTGTCATTGCTGAATCCCACCAGCTAGGAAGGGGGCCGGGGGGCCTGGACGTGTGCTCACATGTTCTGCATGAGCAAGCAAGCGTAGTTTCAGCCTCCTCTGTCTCTGTGGCTGACTGGTTGTTATGCTGTCTTCCCGGCTGAGCACTGTGCGCCTTGCTGCTCTGGGAGTGACAGGCCTTGCACAGCAGAGCAGCAGGCAGGAAAGTTAGCCATGCTTTCATTGGATGGACTCCTCCTCACTGCCTGGTCTTGGCTTGGTCTGTGCGCACAACGCAGTGAGTTCTCTATCCCCTTTCTGATTGTTTGCAAGAACATGTGGGCACAATGGGCCCCAAAGAGACGTAGGACCCGAGGCTGTTGACCTCAACACCCCTATTGACTGTGTGGGGAGGGGGGTGGAGAGAGTCGACTTAGAGAATTGGGCCGTATGCATTTGAGCTTGGGCCCCGGATCTTTTGAGACCCTAACAACGCTAGTGTGTTCTAGATAGCGGCTCTGATATTTACTCTCCATGTTTGGAAGGCAGGAATAATTGATGAAGATCTTCCACTTTGATCTTGTGTCTCCATTATGAAGAGATAGATAATTCTGTATGGATGTTATTCTTCTTCACCATGAACTCTTATGTTCTCTTTTTACTTACACAAAGTAAGACCCGTGAAATACAGCCCTGAGCAGCACATGGCTCGTCAGTGGGAATAAAACCAGGCACACAACAAATATAGGGGGGAATAGAGAATTTTATTTCATTTATAATGTTATTAATGATGGGACAGATGATTTGGTGTAAACTCCAAATCAAAGTCAAGGATATGTTAGATCCATTGACTTTTATTGATTCAGGGGAAGGCGAAAAAACCCCCTGTAGGGGGAAAAATTCCTTCCCGACTCCGCTTAGGGCAGTCAGACTATTTCCCTGGATCAGATATTATTAATCCAGAGGAAGGCGAAAAAACCTCACTGAGCCTCAGCCATCAGCTTCACATGAGGAAAAATTCCTTCCCGACTCCACGCATGGCAGTCAGATTAGTCCCTGAATCAATTACTAAATAATCTGTCCACAAAAGGTTGTCCGAATTGTACTTTTGATTAGGGGAATGGCTGAATGGGGGAAGGGCAACTGTGTTGATCCACAGGAAGGTGAGAAAAAAACCCTTTATGACATTTGCCAATCTGTCCTGATCTAAGGGGAAAAACACTCCTTCCTGACTGCAAATATGGCAGTGGGAATATAGTCCCTGGATCAAATGCCCGTATTCATACCCACAGTCATCCAGCGTTGATCTGTGAGCTCCAGGACCAGTGTCCTCTCTCATCAAGTGTCTTCCAGATGTTATTTCTCTTCAGCCCAGTGCCAATCGCAGGTCCTGTTGTCATAGTTCTTCATGGTCTTCACACTGTAGGATATGACAGGATGAATCAATACAAATACCACAAGATGTGGTATAATATATAGAGACTGAGCGCTACATGTGAAGATGAGGGATTTTACACAATCATTTAAGGCATCATGCAAACAACCATATTTTTTGTCTACATTCGATCTGCATTATTTGCAGACTGCATGTCGACCCATTCATTTCTATGGGGCCTTAAATACAAGTCTGTCATCAGTCAGTCTCAATTTCACAAAAAATAAAATAATAATGTCCTATTCTTGTCCATTTTGCAATAATAGGCATTTTTAAAGTAGGGCGGGACGTGCAGAACAGAAAAATGCAGGACACATACATCCGATATCCATGTTTCGGGCATCCATGGTTTGTGGACCACAAAACACATACAGTTGTGTGCGTGAGGCCTAATAGTCATAAAATTGAAGCTTTATATTTGGAGCACCTTAAATCTTGACTCATACAACTACATAGGAACACCACTTATTTTCAGCTATATACCTGGGTCCGTTCTTCTGTCCCTCCATCGATCTTCTGCAGGAGCTCAGGAGGACATCTTGCTCTGATGACATTAGAGCTGGTGGAGGGTTTACCAGGTGACAAATGAAAACCCTCTGAAAATGGCCTGATGTTTAGATGGTAAAGGTCCCTTCTTGGCCGCTGCTGCCTCTATTGTGCCCGGGTTGAATTGCCTGGCACGGCGTTGAGGTGTAGATGGCTATAAGCAGAAAAATTGATGAAAGTAAGGATATCATCATCACAAGCTGTCACAGATGCATATTATGGCATATAATATGATCACCTTATAATAAGATATAGTGTTTCTAGAGGAGTATAAAGCATCTTAAATGCCATATTAGGGTAGTAGCCTACACTCCTTACAGAGGTCTGCCTCCGACCAGCTCCATTCAACAAGTATTTGTTATAATTACAATCATGTCTTCTTCAAAGGCATTGACTAGTGAAATCAGAATGAATAGAATAAGTACTTGGAGGTGTCAGATCTGCCTGAGCAACTTTCCCTTCTGGTCCCTCTCTAGGGCATATATAAACCCTACTATGAAATCTGCACAGAAGATATCACCTTGAGACTGAGAACCCCTTTAAAAGCTGCATAAAGAATATTTTAAAATCATGGAGGAACCCCTGACATTGAGAATCATATATAGTATATAAAGTGTATCTAGACCAGGGTAGAGCTTCTCTTCATTTACTTACTACAGGGATGTGTGGTGGAGTCATCCGAAGGGCTTCCACTGAGACCCAGTCAATATGCTGGAAGAAATGATGGCCTCGGATGTTCCCGTGGACTCCTAAGCGCTTGGCAGGATCTCTCTGGAGGAGCTGAAAATGAGGAATGTAATTATAACTTAGTGACTGTAAAGACATTTAAGCACAAGGACTAATCAGACTCCACATCTTACATTTTCAGAGGCTAGCTGGGAAACAATATCCACAATCAAAGGGGTGGACTAAGTGTGTAGACAAGTCCTCAGAACATTAACTACCAGATTATAACTTTAAAGGGAAACTCTTATTCCAATTATCCATTAGGCCCGATGTCACCACTGGAGAACGACTATAATGTTTGCCTCCATGCTGGTAAAAAGGTAGCTTATGCTGCTCCTATGTAACCTGGCTCCAGGGCAGTCCTTGGGACTTTTGGGAGACATTGTTCTATTGCTGAGACTGTGCTGGAGAAGTTGTGGCTCCAGCATCCTACTCAGCATCCTCTCTGGTGGAGACCAGTATTGTCACCTTGTATACTACAGAAGTGCTGGTTGTGTATTGCTATCCTGCTAGCAGCACCTCTGAGGGGCGACCCCTCCTGAACACTACAGTGGTGAGTATTAGTGAAGGAGATCATGGTGCACTATGGGGCATTGTAGGGGGAGATGTCTCCTATCACAGGTTGTCATGTAACATTGTATACAATACAGTAGTGTCATGTAGGAACATACTGACCTTTTTAATGATGTCTTTAGCGCCGGAGCGTGCAGGATGGTAAGTGCGCTGACTGGTGATCATTTCTTTTAAGATGACACCAAATGAATACCAGTCCACTCCGACGCCATACTCCTTCTTAGCCAGCATCTGCCAGAAAGGAGAGAAGAGTGACTACATGGCTTATACTATAAACCCGCACTGTAGGTGCTCAGGCTGTGGCCATTGCTGGCATAGCGTAGTATTGGGTCACACAAGGTGTTTAGCTGAATGAGGACAAGATGTTCTGCCTCCATCCAGCTGCAGATAAACTGTAACCACAAAGTCATCTGCTGCTGTAGGGACAGACGTTGCCTTGTAGCCCTTATGTTTCTGATAAATGGCTTTCATATGAAGGTGACAGAGGGAAACTCACTCCTACAGGCTCAGTGTGACCAAATGCTACATGGTGGTTCATTCATTGGAACAGGTGCATTCTACTGCCAAGTTACCTCAAGTATTACACTTTGTACACTCTGTAGAAGGATGGATGAAAAATAACTATTTGCAGTACAGACGTATTCCATTAATAGTACAATAGACTGCAGGAGTAACGCAGGGGATACTAAGACTGGTGCAAATAGCGCCAGTCTTGATATATCTTCCCCTGTGTTCGTAAAAAGGCAAGGAAGAGAAATACAGAAACCATCATTTCCAAAGTTGGTCTGGTCCAGAATGGGTTAAGAGGAGGCATTCATCAATACATAATTATGAGAAAATAAATGATCAATAAGAAGAAGAATTATCATCATTCAAGGGATTTCTAGGTTCAGAGTATTCATTATCTTTCTTCAGAATAGGCCATCAGTATCAGATCAGTTGGGGTCTGACTCTCAACATCCCCACCAATCAGCTGTATGAAGGGCCGGGCGCTACCTGCAGGTTATTGCAGCCTTGTCCCGTTCACGTCAATGAGAAGAAGCTGCAGTAGCCGACATCAGGTAGATGGTGTGCAGTAATCAATGAGGAGGCTGTAGAGCTCACGTCATCAATGTGGACCCTTCAAACAGGTAATAGGTGGGGGGTGCCAGGAGTCGAACGTCCACCAGTTTCAGGTTGATGGCCGATCCTGAGGATATGCGACCAATATTCCAAACCTGGAAAACCCCTTTAATACAAATGGAATGGTGGAAATGAGGAAACTCCCTTTTTTTCTCACCTCAGGAGCCACATAGCCCTTTGTCCCAGCATATTCGGTGGCTGTGCGGTCTCCAAGCATGTTGTCAAGTGCGAGACCGAAATCCGTGATCTTAATATGGCCCGTCTCAGCCACCAGGATGTTCTCGGGCTTGAGGTCTCTGTGGATGATTCCCTTCGAATGGAGAAATTGGATTCCACACACGAGCTCAGCGGCATAGAATCTGTCAGAAAAGTAAGTAAATGAATATAATGCGAGGATAGCACAGAAGACTGTTAGACATTCTTACCAGTCACTGGAATAAGAGTCAAAATATATATATCTTATCACTGTCATCTGAGTAGGCAATTTCTTATTGCCAGGGCTGCATGGTGGCTTAACATCCCTCACACCATTAGGCCTCTTGCACACAAACATTTCCTTTTTCTGTTTACGTTCCGTTTTTTTGCGTTCCGTATACGGACCGTATATGGAACCATTCATTTCATTGGATCCTCAAAAAAAACGGAAGGTACTCCGTATGCCTTCAGTTTCCATATTTCCATTTTTCCGTTTCGTTTAAAGATAGAACATGTCCTATTATTGTCCGCATAACAGACAAGGATAGTACTGTTCTATCAGGGGCCAGCTGTTCCATTCCGCAAAAAACGGAATTCATACGGACGGCATCCGTATTTTTTGCAGATCCATTTTTGTGGACCATAAAATACTGAAAAAGCCATACGGTCATGTGCAAGAGGCCTTAAGCAGCTCTGCTATTGGAGGAAACCAGTTCTAGTCACATTCTTGGACAGGTTGCTTGTGACCATTGACCATTCCCGGAGAACCCCTTTAATACCTGGGAATGTGACTAAGGCTTCTTCACATCACACAGGGGAGATCTGTTCTCCTGTATGTCTTTTAATATCAGATGGGGGATCACAGCCCAAGGAAGAGGGGAAACATTCCCTAACATTTCCTGAGGAACATTTCTTTAATCCTTCTTCGGTAGAGAAGAAACGGGGGAGCAGATCTCATCAGTGTGATTTACACGAGGCAGGACGCTGTATCTAATATTTCATGGCATCTTCTGAGGTTTTGTATTCAGACTTACCTTGCACTGGGGATGTCAAGCCGCCCCTTTATCCTCAGCAATTGATCAAAGTCCCCGCAGCTCATGTATTCCAGCCCAAGTAGAAAAAGCATCTGTGACATAGAAGACGCCATTACTGAACCATCAGATCACATTTACTGTACAGAATATTGTAGTGGCTTCTGTAATTTTTGAAGGGATATTCCAGTTTCATTAAAGGGGTTGTCTGGGTTCAGAGCTGAACCCGGACATATCCCCATTTTCACCCCGGCAGCCCCCCTAACAGGAGCATCGGAGAAGTTCATGCTAAATCGCGCAGGGCAAAGGCATTTTTTGGAGATCCGGTGACGTATCGGGGCTCTCCATGGGGCTGCCAGTAAGCCCGGTGATGTCATCAGCACTGATGGGAGGGATTTAGCGCTGCACTAGCCAGTAAAACAGCTAGGGCAGCTCTAAAGCCCGCCCATCAGAGCCGCTGATGTCACCGAACAAACTGACCGGCGGAAATTTCCGCCTGGCAGTGTGTTATTGTAAATAAAAGATCGCTTGCCCTGTGCAATTTAGCGCAGGGCAAGGGAGCGCATCGGAGCATGAGATGCTCCGATGCTAGCCTTAGGGGGGCTGCCGGGGTGAAAATAAGGGTATGTCCGGGTTTAGCTCTGAACCCGGACAACCCCTTTAAGTAACGGGTTTTTCTTTGTATATAGTGAAACATTATACAGTTTTACAATCTTTCTGTATCAGGTTGTCAGTTATTATGATCTCTGCTTGCAGTTATCAAAAGAAACCTTCATTGCTTTCCTGTAGCTGCTATAACTCTGTCCTGGTCCTGTGATGGAGACACGGTGCTCAGCACTTTACTAGACACAGATCTTTTCTAGATACAGAACTGTATGATCCGAGTGTCCATTTAATGATCCGAGTGTCCATTTAACCATGACATGGAGAGGAGAAACAATGAAGGATCTTATCAAATAACTGCAAGTAAAAGATCCTCACAAACTGTGAGGACTTGAAGAAAAAAGAAAAGTACTATATTTTTGGATTCCAATGGAACATTTTTTTCATTAGGCCCCATTCTCATGACCATTTTCTTTTTTCCAGATCCCAAACTGCGGATCTGCGAAACACGGACACGGGTCCTTCCACGTGCTTCTGAATCCATGCAGCCGTGCCCCAAAAGATAGGAAACGTCCCCTCTTTAGCCACATCTGGCAGATCGTGGACCCTTTGAAGTCAATGGGTACGCTCCATAAAGTAGGGAGCACACAGCCGTATAGGTTTTAATGGAGTTTTAAATAAGGAATTGGTCAAAAGTGAAGTTGTCAGTAGTGTACCTTGGTCTGAAATGCAAAGGCCGCGTGGACAAGGAAGGGGCTCCCAGATGCCAGCTGTAACACGCGGTGCTCCACCAACACATCCGCCTCATCACAGTCGGCAAGCATGTCTCTTTTGCTGATGATCTTAACAGCATACTTCTGATGGTTAGAAGTATCCTCAGCCAAGACGACCTTTCCATAACTTCCCTGCCCGAGCACACGATGGAATATTAGTGTCTCCCTGATGTTCTCGGAGATTGTGCTTCTAGAGCAGGTTGGCCGAACACCACTGTCCTCGACTGGGGGGGAAATAATAGAAAAACATGAGAAGACAATTAAAGGCATATTCTCATCTGAGGCATTAATACCACATTGATTGTCTTGGCCTTTTCTGTTACTCTCATAGACCATTGTTGACAACAGTAATGAATCTGCATTGGCAAACACAGAGCTGGGCTATCTCCAGCAGTCCCATAGACTTGGAATGGCGACAGGTGGGGGACTATATTATTATTTTTAATAGCATCCAGCACCCCTAGATAAATACAGACTCAGCAGACTCCAAAATAAATGCAGAGAACAGACCCCCTAAATGAATTTACATTTATCATGTAGAGAAAGTTAATACAGGGCACTTACTAATGTATTGTGATTGTCCATATTGCCTCCTTTGCTGGCTTGCTTCATTTTTCCATCACATTATACAATGCTCATATCCAGGGATTACGACCACCCTACAATCCAGCAGTGGTGGTTGTGCTTGCACACTAATGGAAAAAGTCCTGGCCTATGCACACTCCTACAGTCCTAGCCACCAGAAAGGCCGTCACCTTTTCCTATAGTGTACAAGCATGGCCACCTCTGAGGGATTGCAGGGTGGTCATAACCCCTGGATACAAGCAGTTTACATTACGGCTTTCATTATAAAAACAGAAACATTTCTTTGCATCAACATTTTCTGGCACCCACAACTTTATAATACTTCAAAGCTGCATGAGGGCTTGTTTTTTTGCTGATTTATTTGTAGCTTTTTGGTCACTCTTTATTCAATTGTGTAGGGGTGAACAAGAAGACCCAAAATGGCAAATTGGGTATTTTTATTTTTTCTTGTTACAACATTCACCTTGTTTGATATTTTAATACTTCAGACATTTTGTGAAGCAGCGATGCCTGTTATGTTTATTTCTTTATTTTTAAATATAAAATTGAGAATGGGGGGAATAACAATATGTACTATTAGTACATATTGTCATTACATTTTGGGAGTAATTGGTCAAGCTTGGTATAAAATTAAGGAGGGCTTTTATTTTTAAAATTTTTGTGTTTTTTTTAAATGTTTTTTACACTGTGGTTTTTATTTCCCCTAAGGGACTTTGATCCTTCGTCCCATAGACTGTAATAGAACACTATTGCAGTCTACAGGATTTTCAGAGTCTGACATTTAGGCCCTGTCTTGAGCATGTAGCGAGCCTCCTTGGCAGCCAATGTAGAGGATGGAAGTGGTAGTGGCCCTGATGAGGTGTTCTGTGTCACCAGTGCCGGACTGGAGTGCCTAGGGCCAACCAGTAAAATTTATTTTGGGGTCCCACAGTACGGATACATTCAAATATTACCTGCTCACACAGCAGCAAGATGGTACCAGATGATTGAATATGGAGGTCCCTGCAGCAGCTTTTAGAAGGTAGGTTCTGGGGAGAAGAGGACACTAGTAGCTTTCCCCTATACCTAGAAGTCTTCTCAACTCTGATCGTGTCTATAATAATAAACTTCGGGAGTTTCTTTAATAATCTATCAGGTTTTTTATATAAGCATAGGCTGGTTGAGGTGCCGTACATTGAATATATGTAAGTAGTGCAGTAAGTCTACTGTGTTTTGTGCCACTTGTGCAGGGGGTGGGAGACTAGGGGCCCGCCTTGCTCAGGGGCCCACTGGGGATTCACCTGTACCCCTGTGGGCCAGTCTGAGCCTGTGTGTCACAATGTCCTACCTCAGGTCGTCGCTTCTTGGGGTCCGTTGTAATTGTACTGAAGAATGAGGCCAGAGTTAAAAATGTAACAACGTTCTTTTTACTAAGTGCAACGTTGAACTTGAGATACATACAGCAGCAGCAGGCTTTAGTGCAATTCTTCTGTGGCACCGGCTGAGAAGGTACAATGGCAGGTTGGATGGCTGCAGTTCTGCACTTAGATGGTACTGGCATGGCCACCTGCACTGGATTGTAGGCAGCTAGCCATGACAGTCCTGGGAACCTTCACAAGGTCCTAGGCCGGTGATGGCTAACCTCCGGCTCTCCAGCTATGGTGAAACTACGACTTCCAGCATGCTTCATTCATTTCTATGAAGTTCTGAGAACAGCCAAGCAAGTTTATATCTTGGGAGTTGTAGTTTTACCACAGCTGGAGTGCTGGAGGTTAGCCATCACAGGCCTAGGCTGTCATGGCAACTGATCGGAGCCCCTACATCTGTCTATCCTCAAAGATGCCATGGTTGCAATTGACAGCAGTATTTGAGGGGTTAAATGACATGGATCGGCATCATCACTGATTCTGGTTACTGGCAGTGAGAGCCTGCTGTATCATACAGCCAGTACCTGCCATCTATGGAGCTCGCTTAATACATCTTCTTAACACAAATGACGTACATGCTGTTACCTTAATGGGTAAAAGGGTTGTCCCATAATTACATGTCATTATTTTATAGATGATAAAAAAGGAAGCCTAAGTGCCATTTAAATGCTGATTAATCCAGTTAATTGTACAGTACGGCCAGGGCCGGCGCCACCCATAAGCAAAGTAGGCCACCGTGTAGGGCGAGCTCTGATGCTCGGCGGCAGCTTAAATCTCACCAGGCCGCACACAAGCTCCATTCTTTTTTCTCCCCTCCTTCAGCTCCTTCTCCTACCTCATCCCCCTTTGCGGTTCCTGCAGGTGGTGCCTTCCTCCTCCCCTCGCCGTGCTGCCGACAAAACCACACCCCCTCCACACTCAGCAGACACCCCCCCCCGACATTCCCAACACTTACACTGGAAACACGCCTTCGTATGACACTGGAAACACTCCTACCTCAACGAGTGCGACCACGCCTCCTGGTGGCCACCCAACAGCTTAGGGAGGGTTGGCAGGGACTGGTGGCCCCCCCCCCCCTATTTTCTTATCCCCCTTAGTCTGGTTCTCCCACTGGCACCCGTTTTGTGTGGGCAGTTAGGGGTTAATCTGCTGATCCGGTTGGGAGAGGAGGCGGGCGTCTAGGAGGGCTTATATGCCGCTGTCCCGCCTCTCCTCTTCCTCTTGGTGCGGAAGCGATTTGCCCTCCCTCCCTCCCTTGTGAGTTGGTAGTGTGGGACCTCTTTCGAGTGGGGTTTTCTACGTGGTTAGGGGAAGTGTTTTTTATGGGCGTTGTGTCTCGTTGGAATTTTTTTAAGTCACAGCTGGCGGCAAGTTATTACAGCTTAAAGGTGTTGGAGAAAAATGGGCGAATCCGCCCGCTGGGAGACCAGCGGCTGGCGGAGAGCACGGTTCAAAGTTACGGTTTGCCGTTTGAATAAAGCTGTGGCCGATTACCACCCAACAAAATAAAGGGTTGAAAGTTGAACGGTGTCAGTGTCGTTATTAAAGGGGTTTAGATGGGGTTGGTATGCGGGGGCCAGAGGTAGGGTTGGAGTACCCCTTCCCCATTCCTGATGGTGCCAACAGTCTCAATTCCACACTAAAGGCTTTCGTGAGAAATCAGAGATGCCCACTGATGACAAACCACGCTCTTCCTGGTCTTCCTTTCTCTCTCACTAGAGGAACATTCCACTCCTAACTGCCTCCCCCCTCCTGCCCTGTGAAGAGTGGCACTGCCCCGCTCCTTACCCCTAGTCCCGCCTCCCTCCAGGGGGCGGTGACCCCGCCCACTTTCATTACTCCCCCCCCCTTCCTTACCCTCCTCCCACCCCCCTCGCCGGCCAGCTTCTGACAACTGCACTGATTGCTGCTGCCGTGCACAGTGTGGAGCCATTGTTGTGTTTCCTTTGCCTGCCAGACTGGCCGTCAACTCAGGATACCGCTGCGGCAGTGTCGGACTGGGGTGCCTACGGCCCACCAGTGGAATTGATTTTGGGGGCCCACCCTAGAGCTGGAGATATTGTTCATTTTTCAGTCTCGCACACATGAATGTATGCATTTTAGCACACACTACAGTAACAGTATGCTAAACAGAACAGTATTGTGCACTGCACTATATCACATTGTTTCTCTTTAAAGGGAGTCTGTCATCACAGTTTCACATTTTTAACCCTTCCCATAGCTTTCTAGCAGCATAACAGTTGCTAAAAATGTTACCTTTATAAGCAATCGTGGACTTATAAAACTGGCAAAAATCATCTTAGCAGGATATGCAAATGAGGGCTCGCAAGTGCCCAGGGGCGGCGTCAACCTCGTAGGTGCCCAGGCAGCTCTGCCTTATGTCGCTTCCCCCCGCCCAGTCTTTCCCTCTGCCCGCCCATCTTCTTACTTCTTCTTTCGCCAAGATCCCGTGCCTGCGCACTTAGTCCATTGGCCGGCGCATGCACACTGCGATGTCCATTCCTGGTACGGCATCACAGTAATTAATGCGCATGCCCCGTCCTCCTCACAGCTCGCCAAGCACAGCGCTGTACATTGTATAGCGGCTGTGCTTGGTATCATGCTCAACCCTTTTCACTTATATGGGGTGAGCTGCTCCTAGGCCACTTGATCAATGAACGTGCCCAGAAAAATCACAGAGAAGGGCACAGGGCTCACGGGAGCCCCGGTGCTTTCTCAAACAGCTGATCGGCAGTGGTCCCAGGTAGGGATCGACCGATTGTCGGATTTACCGATATTATTGGCCGATATTCAGGATTTTCAAAGTTATCGGTATCAGCAGCTAACCTTGCCGATATGCAGATAACTAATCGCTAACATGGATCGCGCTGCTATGAACGCGATCAATGTTCCCTCAGCAGCACAGGGGAGAAGGAAGCAGTCTCTCCCCCCTGTGCTGCCACCGGTGAGAGGCAAGAGGGGGAGAGGAGGGGAGAGGCTGTGGCCATTGCACCACCAATGGAAAGGATCTGTGGATAACACACTTATGGGGGATCTGTGGATGACGCACTGTTATGGGGTGATCTGTGATGGACACTGTTATGGGGGATCTGTGGCTGGCACTGTTATGGGGGATCTGTGGCTGGCACTGTTATGGGGGATCTGTGGATGGCACTGTTATATATGTGCCATCCACAGACCCCCCACCCCATAACAGTGCCATCCACAGACCTTCCACCCCTTAACAGTGCCATCCACAGATGCCCCCCACACTGCTCCAGTGCTGCAGTATACAAACATAAAATGTCTCATTCAATTAAAAGAGATTAAACATGCCCCCTCACTCCTAATATTACTGTACACCCTAACCAGTGTCGGACTGGGGTACCTAGGGCCCACCAGTAAAATTTATTTTGGGGGCCCACTGTACGGTTGAGGTGCTGTATATTGTACATTGAATATATGTATGTAGTGAAGTAAATCTAATGTGTTATGTGCCACTTGTGCAGGGGGTGGGAGACTAGGGGCCCACCTTGCTTAGGGGCCCACCGGGGGATTCCCCTGTACCCCTGTGGGCCAGTCCGAGCCTGACCCTAACAGCTTCTGTACAACGCAGGCAGGCCGGGGGCGGCCGGTGCGTCACTCACTGACGTCACGTGCCTGCGCCGCCTGCTTAATTCATAAAGTAGGCGGCGCAGGCACGTGACATCAGGGAGTTACGCTGCTGCCCGGCCTGCCTGCATTCTACAGAAGCTGTTAGGGTGTACGGTAATATTAAAAGTGGGGGAGCATGTTTAATCACTTTTAATTGAATGAGACACTTTATATTTGTATGGTGCAGCACTGGAGTGGCGGGGCCGGAGTACAGTGACTACAGCGGCCCTGCCGCAATTGCCCCCAGCTCCTCCTCCCAGTCCCTCCCCGCTCACTCATACATTGCAGCCTGCAATGTAAAAATGTCAGCATTGGGGGGAAAAAGTACGTCTTATGGGCCGAGAAATACGGTAACCTCCAGAGACATTGCATCATATGTGACTGATATCAGCCGCTCCTCTTATATCGCTCCAGCACTGATATAACCTCCAGAGACATTGCATCATATGTGACTGATATCAGCCGCTCCTCTTATATCGCTCCAGCACTGATATAACCTCCAGAGACATTTACATATGTGACTGATATCAGCCGCTCCTCTTATATCCACCCGCAATGATATAACCTCCAGAGACATTTACATATGTGACTGATATCAGCCGCTTCTCTTATATCGCTCCAGTACTGATATAACCTAAAGAGACATTTACATATGTGACTGATATCAGCCGCTCCTCTTATATCGCTCCAGCACTGATATAACCTCCAGAGACATTACATATGTGACTGATATCAGCCACTCCTCTTATATCGCTCCAGTACTGATATAACCTAAAGAGACATTTACATATGTGACTGATATCAGCCGCTCCTCTTATATCGCTCCAGCACTGATATAACCTCCAGAGACATTACATATGTGACTGATATCAGCTGCTCCTCTTATATCGCTCCAGCACTGATATAACCTCCAGAGACATTACATATGTGACTGATATCAGCCGCTCCTCTTATATCGCTCCAGCACTGATATAACCTCCAGAGACATTACATATGTGACTGATATCAGCCGCTCCTCTTATATCGCTCCAGCACTGATATAACCTCCAGAGACATTACATATGTGACTGATATCAGCCGCTCCTCTTATATCGCTCCATTACTGATATAACCTCCAGAGACATTACATATGTGACTGATATCAGCCACTCCTCTTATATCGCTCCAGCACTGATATAACCTCCAGAGACATTTACATATGTAACTGATATCAGCCGCTTCTCTTATATCGCTCCAGTACTGATATAACCTCCAGAGACATTTACATATGTGACTGACATCAGCCGCTCCTCTTATATGGCTCCAGTACTGATATAAACTCCAGAGACATTACATAAGTGACTGATATCAGCCGCTCCTCTTATATCGCTCCAGTACTGATATAACCTCCAGAGACATTACATATGTGACTGATATCAGCCGCTCCTCTTATATCGCTCCAGTACTGATATAACCTCCAGAGACATTACATAAGTGACTGATATCAGCCGCTCCTCTTATATCGCTCCAGTACTGATATAACCTCCAGAGACATTTACATATGTGACTGATATCAGCCGCTCCTCTTATATCGCTCCAGTACTGATATAACCTCCAGAGACATTTACATATGTGACTGATATCAGCCGCTTCTCTTATATCGCTCCAGTACTGATATAACCTAAAGAGACATTTACATATGTGACTGATATCAGCCGCTCCTCTTATATCGCTCCAGTACTGATATAACCTCCAGAGACATTACATAAGTGACTGATATCAGCCGCTCCTCTTATATCGCTCCAGTACTGATATAACCTCCAGAGACATTTACATATGTGACTGATATCAGCCGCTCCTCTTATATCGCTCCAGTACTGATATAACCTCCAGAGACATTACATATGTGACTGATATCAGCCGCTCCTCTTATATCGCTCCAGCACTGATATAACCTCCAGAGACATTTACATATGTGACTGATATCAGCCGCTCCTCTTATATCGCTCCAGCACTGATATAACCTCCAGAGACATTACATATGTGACTGATATCAGCCACTCCTCTTATTTCGCTCCAGCACTGATATAACCTCCAGAGACATTTACATATGTGACTGATATCAGCCACTCCTCTTATATCGCTCCAGCACTGATATAACCTCCAGAGACATTTACATATGTGACTGATATCAGCCGCTTCTCTTATATCGCTCCAGCACTGATATAACCTCCAGAGACATTACATATGTGACTGATATCAGCCGCTCCTCTTATATCGCTCCAGCACTGATATAACCTCCAGAGACATTACATATGTGACTGATATCAGCCGCTCCTCTTATATCGCTCCAGCACTGATATAACCTCCAGAGACATTTACATATGCGACTGATATCAGCTGCTCCTTTTATATCGCTCCAGCACTGATATAACCTCCAGAGACATTTACATATGTGACTGATATCAGCCGCTTCTCTTATATCGCTCCAGTACTGATATAACCTCCAGAGACATTACATATGTGACTGATATCAGCCGCTCCTCTTATATCGCTCCAGCACTGATATAACCTCCAGAGACATTACATACAGACGTGGACAAAATTGTTGGTACCCTTTGGTCAATGAAAGAAAAAGTCACAATGGTCACAGAAATAACTTTAATCTGACAAAAGTAATAATAAATTAAAATTCTATAAATGTTAACCAATGAAAGTCAGACATTGTTTTTCAACCATGCTTCAACAGAATTATGTAAAAAAATAAACTCATGAAACAGGCATGGACAAAAATGATGGTACCCCTAACTTAATATTTTGTTGCGCAACCTTTTGAGGCAATCACTGCAATCAAACGCTTCCTGTAACTGTCAATGAGACATCTGCACCTCTCAGCAGGTATTTTGGCCCACTCCTCATGAGCAAACTGCTCCAGTTGTGTCCGGTTTGAAGGGTGCCTTTTCCAGACCGCATGTTTCAGCTCCTTCCAAAGATGCTCAATAGGATTGAGGTCAGGGCTCATAGAAGGCCACTTTAGAATAGTCCAATTTTTTCCTCTTAGCCATTCTTGGGTGTTTTTAGCAGTGTGTTTTGGGTCATTGTCCTGTTGCAAGACCCATGACCTGCGACTGAGACCAAGCTTTCTGACACTGGCTAGTACATTTCTCTCTAGAATTCCTTGATAGTCTTGAGATTTCATTGTACCCTGCACAGATTCAAGACACCCTGTGCCAGACGCAGCAAAGCAGCCCCAGAACATAACAGAGCCTCCTCCATGTTTCACAGTAGGGACAGTGTTCTTTTCTTGATATGCTTCATTTTTTCGTCTGTGAACATACAGCTGATGTGCCTTGGCAAAAACTTCGATTTTTGTCTCATCTGTCCACAGGACATTCTCCCAGAAGCTTTGTGGCTTGTCAACATGTAGTTTGGCATATTCCAGTCTTGCTTTTTTATGATTCGTTTTCAACAATGGTGTCCTCCTTGGTCGTCTCCCATGTAGTCCACTTTGGCTCAAACAACGACGGATGGTGCGATCTGACACTGATGTTCCTTGAGCATGAAGTTCACCTTGAATCTCTTTAGAAGTCTTTCTAGGCTCTTTTGTTACCATTCGGATTATCCGTCTCTTAGATTTGTCATCAATTTTCCTCCTGCGGCCACGTCCAGGGAGGTTGGCTACAGTCCCATGGATCTTAAACTTATGAATAATATGTGCAACTGTACTCACAGGAACATCTAGTTGCTTGGAGATGGTCTTATAGCCTTTACCTTTAACATGCTTGTCTATAATTTTCTTTCTGATCTCTTGAGACAGCTCTTTCCTTTGCTTCCTCTGGTCCATGTCGAGTGTGGTACACACCATATCACCAAACAACACAGTGATTACCTGGAGCCATATATATAGGCCCAATGGCTGATTACAAGGTTGTAGACACCTGTGATGCTAATTAGTGGACACACCTTGAATTAACATGTCCCTTTGGTCACATTATGTTCTGTGTTTTCTAGGGGTACCATCATTTTTGTCCATGCCTGTTTCATGAGTTTATTTTTTTACATAATTCTGTTGAAGCATGGTTGAAAAACAATGTCTGACTTTCATTGGTTAACATTTATAGAATTTTAATTTATTATTACTTTTGTCAGATTAAAGTTATTTCTGTGACCATTGTGACTTTTTCTTTCATTGACCAAAGGGTACCAACAATTTTGTCCACGTCTGTATGTGACTGATATCAGCCGCTCCTCTTATATCGCTCCAGTACTGATATAACCTCCAGAGACATTGCATATGTGACTGATATCAGCCGCTTCTCTTATATCGCTCCAGTACTGATATAACCTCCAGAGACATTTACATATGTGACTGATATCAGCCGCTCCTCTTATATCGCTCCAGCACTGATATAACCTCCAGAGACATTACATATGTGACTGATATCAGCCGCTCCTCTTATATCGCTCCAGCACTGATATAACCTCCAGAGACATTACATATGTGACTGATATCAGCCGCTCCTCTTATATCGCTCCAGTACTGATATAACCTCCAGAGACATTTACATATGTGACTGATATCAGCTGCTCCTCTTATATCGCTCCAGCACTGATATAACCTCCAGAGACATTACATATGTGACTGATATCAGCCGCTCCTCTTATATCGCTCCAGCACTGATATAACCTCCAGAGACATTACATATGTGACTGATATCAGCCACTCCTCTTATATCGCTCCAGCACTGATATAACCTCCAGAGACATTACATATGTGACTGATATCAGCCACTCCTCTTATATCGCTCCAGCACTGATATAACCTCCAGAGACATTACATATGTGACTGATATCAGCTGCCGCAGAACCTCTTATGGAAGGCGAATTGTGAGCTAAATATCCATCACTCATGAACAGACGTCGAGCTCAAAGGGGTTCTGCAGCAGCTAAGGCATGTATTATAAATTATATTCCCAGCACAGCTCTGAAACCTCCTAATGCATGGCTCAGCTGCTGCAGAACCTCTTTTTGAAGAGAGCCTTGGAGCTAAATGTCCATCATTGATGAGCAGGTGTGTATTATAAGTCATGTTGCCTCTACATCTCATAATGCATGGCTCAGCTGCTGCAGAACCTCTTTTAGCTTTATGTCTGTTCATAAGTGATGGACATTTATCTCACAATTCGTCTTCCAAAAGAGTTTCTGCAGCAGCTGAGGCGTGTAATATCATTGATATATAAAGGGGCGGGTCAATGGGCGGAGTCAAGGGGGCAAATTAGCTTTTGCCTAGGGTGGCAAAAATCCTTGCACCGGTCCTGAGTACGGCGCCACCTGGTGTTTAATGTGCACCTACTGAGCTGGGTGCTGCTGGTCACAGGTCAGTCACTCCCCTCATAGCCGGGTCTCTTCACAGGGCTCCTCTCTGCTCACTGCAGAGCAGCTGACAGACATGGCTTTCCTCCCTGTGGTCACTGCAGAGGAGCTAATAAAAAGGCTTCTTCCATGCAGAAAGCTATTTCTACCGGCTGTTCTGCCATGAACACAGGATCACTATGAAGAGACCTGGCTCTGGGCAGAGTGAGCATGTGTGACCAGCAGCCATCAGCTCAGTAGATGGACGCGCACGTTGCTATACACTGTGAACACCAGTTGGTGCTATACTATGTAAGTAAGGCATCATGCACATGGCCGTTGGACGGCCTTGGCCGTATTGCAGCCTGCAAACGGCGGATCGGCAATCCAGAGCGGCTGGTCATGTGCACCACGCATCACAGATGCGGACCCATTCACTTGAATGGGTCCGCAATTCCGGAGATGCGGAACGGAGTCACGGAATGGAACACCAGAAGCACTACGGAATCCTTCCGTGGTGTTTCTTTACGTTGTTCCGCACCGCAAATAAATATGACATGTCATTTTTTTGGCCGGTCCGGACCCATTCAAGTTGAATGGGTCCGTCCTGCTGCACGGATGTTTCCCGTGCATTGGGGACCGCAATTGTGGTCCTCAATGCATGGAACGGCCGCACAACGGCCGTGTGCATGAGGCCTAAGGCTACTTTCACATTAGCGTTTTTTGCTGATCCATCATGAATCTGCAAAAATGCTTCCGCTACCATAATACAACCGCATGCATCCGTCATGAACGGATCTGGTTGTATTATGTCTTCAATAGCCATGACCGATCCGTCACGAACACAATTGAAAGTCAATGGGGAACGGATCCGTTTTCTATTGTGTCAGAGAAAACGGATCCGTCCCCATTGACTTACATTGTGTGTCAGGACGGATCCGTCTTGCTCCGCACCACATGGCGGACAGAAAAACGCTGCAGGCAGCGTTTTGGTGTCCGCCTCCAGAGCGGAATTGTGACTGATCGGAGGCAAACTGATGCATTCTGAGCGGATCCTTTTCCATTCAGAATGCATTAGGGCAAAACTGATCTGTTCTGGACCGCTTCTGAAAGCCCTGAACGGATCTCAGAAACGGAAAGCCAAAACGCTAGTGTGAAAGTAGCCTAATCATCATAAATCTTCACTGGATTATTTTCTAATGGCATGTAAGAGCCAAATGTGCTTAATTATTTATGATCTATAAATGAATATGACAAGTAATGGTGGACCAACCCCTTTAACCCTTCCTGACATGTGACATACATATACCATATGACACATTTCACAAGGCAGTGTATAGGGCAGAAGCCATACATAGTGGGTGTCAAATGTTTAATAAAAAGTTTCATAATATTAAAAAAATATATATAAAAAAAAATAACTGCTTTCACATTTATCATATGAAAATGCAAACAATAACCATATATCCATAACTGGTATCACCATGCCTGTAATCTTCCAACCTATTAAAATATCCCATACAGTGAAAAAATTTAAAAAAAATACACAATGCGAGATTTTCTGCTTTTTAGTCACTTTACCTCCCAAACAATGGAATAAAAAGTGGTCAAAAAGTTGTATGTTTGGTGCCAATAAAAATTAACGGTCTGTCGAATAAATACAAAAGTTCTGGGTTTTAGAATATTTTATTTTGTACATGTAGTAAACACATTGATGAAACCAATGAGACAAAAGCAGCTCTCACCTGCAGCTTGAGAAGCGCGGACACAGCCTGGACCCGGCTGTAAGAACTTGAGCTTTATTTTGTGCGGTAAAACCAAGACAGGGTACATGGTCTACGCATTTCGGACCACACAATCCAGGTCCTTATTCATAACCTGGGTCATGAGTAAGGACCTAGATTGTGTGGTCCGAAATGCGTAGACCATGTACCCTGTCTTGTTTTGGAAAGTTTAACCGCGTAAAATAAAGCTCATCATCTTAAGAAGCTGGACTCCCATTTTTTTTCTCTCATGTAGGAAACACATATATTTAGTATCACCATGACTGTATTGACCGGCCGGATACAGATAACATCATTTTACAGTGAACACCATAAAAACAAAAACTTGCAGACCTGACCCCAGAATTCAAACCCCAGAATAAATACTCGCCCCATAATATATATAGACCCCAAACCACCTAAATAAATACAGTTTTTAAAGCTGCTGCAGAACAGCATTACACGGCTCAGATGCTGCAGACCTTCTCCCAGTCCATTACTGGGGGCTCTTTCCCACTTACATATTAAGGTCAATATTGGGGTCAGTATTTGTGATTCTAAACCCAGAGAGGAACCTACACAGAGAGGAAGGATCATGGAAACCTCTGCATTTCTTATGTACTTTTTGTTCCTGGGTTTGACATGTGAAAGTGGCCTAAAGAAAGAAGTTCTGCAGCAGCTACAGGGTGTATCACAAGGAGTAATGCACTTCCTAGAATACATTATTAGGAATATTAGAAGTCACCTTGGAGGTCAGTGAGAGGTAGACATGGGCTCGGCATGTGGCCTTGTACATTTCTATGGACTTGGAGCTCCTGACCACTACTAATCATTTCCATTAGGGGCACATTGCTCTATCAGGATCACTCCTGTGCATGCAGGGTTGTTACAGTGTGTACTGTACACACTATAGGCTGCTGTTTATGACAGCCTGTATTCTGTCTATGCACAGGCTCTGCTGACAACTCATACAGGACACTATTGGGGGGATTAGAAATAATTGCTGTAATAACATGAAATACTTAAGATTGGACTGTGTATGGCCTAATTCACACGTCACTGCCTCAGCCCTGTATCTAAACACCCTGACCAAGACAGAATGGCTTGCTGTCGCCCCCAAGAAACTGAGCACCCAGGATACATGGCGGCTAGCACCCCTCCCCCACCCCTAATAACCCCCCAGGTGTAAATGTGGAATCCCCTTCCTTCTGCTTGTCTCAGGTCTCAGCGCTACAGATCAGATTAATGTAAAGTTATAACAAAGTGTCCAGGATGTATAACTTGTGTATTCCTGTATGTGTGCATCTACCTGAGACTCTCTGGTCCTCCTGCCGGTCTTCTGTCTTCACGGTGTCGTCCTTCTTCTTGATCAGGGACTTCTTTGCTCCTTTTGAAGAGATGAGGATGAGTTTTCTCTTCTTGGCACATTTGGGCTCTTTAGTCACATCTTCTTTCACTTGAATGAGCTGGTCCTTAGGAGACGTCTTCTTGGAGGAGCCGGATGTTCTTCTGTTCTTCCTCTTCTTGCTCCTCTTGGGTGTCTCCTTCTCTTCATCTGCTGAGGTCAGGATGGTCCGTCTCTTCTTCCCTCCTTTCCTCCTGATGAGAGTCTCGTCTTCTTTCTCCATCACCTTCTGCTCATCAGCCGATGAGTCAGGAATTCCTCTTCTTTTCTTCGCTCCTCTCTTCCTCACAATCTCCTCTTCCTTCGAATCCATTGTATCGCTTTCCGTCCGGTCAGCAGATACAGGTATGTCCTCCGTCGCCAGTCAACTCTAACTGCCACTTCCAACTGCCACCTACCATTCAGACGCGGGCACCACAGTTGCCCTGGTTACACGGTTGTGATGTGAGCAGGAACTGACCAATAGCGTTCAGCCATTTCTGCCATCCTTATTTTGAACATAATATTTATTGAAAATAAATGTATTACATTTGATAGAATAAATATAAGTTTCCATTTTACTGTGATCTTTAAGGAACATATTGGAAACTTTTATCAAATGAAATCTGTTGCAAAGGTGGAGCAATAATCTGCATATAAAGATGGCAGGAGAAACGTGTGCCCTATTTATGAAAGGATTCTGTCTTTATGATAAACATTGTCATTGTGCCGTTCCTCTGTTATTCCTACTGGAAATGTGTGAAGAAATTGAAAACTAAACTCAACTTTCTCATCAAAGGGTTGTGTCCCTATATAGTCTAATGGTATGGACAGGGGAATAGCAAGAACAGTGTCCAGTTAGGCTGGGGCTAAGCAGAAAAATTCACATTTCTAATCTTATTACATAAACAGGTATTCCCATGTACAACATTGATGGCATATTGCTAGGACTCGCTCTTTTCTCTAGAATGGGACACCTGAGTGAACAGAGAGAAGCAGGCATGTGTGGTCACCCTTCATTCACGGCTATGGGAGTCCAGAAAATGGCAAAGCGGCTATTCTCTAAACTCTCCTAGTGATGGGTGGCGAACACACTTTGCATGCTCTCCCTCACTTTGGAGGGTCTGTTTTCTAGATAGGTGCAGGTCCTACCTCTGGGACCAATTCCTATCAGACATATTTCATTGATGTCCCAGATGGGGCAACGAAATTATCAAGTGGCAGCTGCAGTCCACAAGATTAAGGAGGACCTGTCACATCTCCTGACGTATAGTCACTACTTGCATCTCCCTTGTAACAACAATTCTGGTAAATCTATTCTTGTGACTCTATGTTGTGTGATTTCTGGCCTGCACGATCCAATCAGTGCTTCCACAGTCAAACTATGCAAGGACCCCCCCCCCCCCCCCCAACTGGTTACACCTATCTGGACCTTCACTGCAAGCTGCCAGCAATTCATTCATTACTTCTAATGGGAATAGAGTCATAAGAATAGATGCTCCAGAATTGTTATCACATGGGGAATGCAAGTAGTTACTAAACCAGACGTGTCAGGAGCGGTGATGGGTTTTCTTCAAATGCAACTCAATGTACAGTATTGCTTCAGACTGCAACAAAAGCTTCATAGTTAAAATCAATTAGTTGCATGGCAAAAAGTATAGGCCTCATGCACACGACCGTGCCGTTTTTTGCGGTCCGCAAACCGCAGATCTGCAAAAACGGAAGCCACCTGTGTGCCTACCGCAATTTGTGGAACGAAACGGGCAGCTGTTAATATAAATGCCTATTCTTGTCCGCAAAGCGCGGACAAGAATAGGACATGTTAAATTTTTTTAGCGGGGACAGGAGCAACGGATGTGGACAGCACACGGACTGCTGTCCGCATCTTTTGCGGCCCCATTGAAGTGAATGGGTACGCATCCGAGCCGCCAAAACGGCGGCTTGGATGTGGACCCAAATAATGGTTGAGTGCATGAGGCCTTACTCCAGCAGTGTAATCCTGGGGCTCCGATCAGTTACCATGGCAGCCAGGACGCTACTGAAGCCCTGGCTGCCATGGTAACATCCCTGATGCTGTGTGCACAAAGCACAGGGCAGCAGGGAGAGTGTGAAGTCCTATTCACCCTGATAGAGATCTATCAGGCTGAATAGGACAAGGCATAAAAAAAAATCCCATGTTCTAGCCCCTAAGGGGGGAAATAGTTATTAAAAAAAAAGTAAAAAAGAAAAAAAAAAGTTAAAAAAACCCCAACAAAATATTAAAGGGACACTGATGGGCCCAATAACCATAATTAGCTGTACATATCCATGCACAGGTCTTCTAATGTGCATTACAAACATATAAGTATCCCCCCTGTCCACATTATGAATACAGCAAACTCACATTTTATAACCTGAACTAATCGCTGTTCTTTCTGCCCAAGGGGCGGGGTTTCAGCTTCTCTTGCGCCCAGCCAGCATCAGCCCAACCGCCGCTTTGAAGCGCCGCCCAGCTCATCAATATTCACTTAGCTGGGCGGCTTCTGCTGTCCCCGACCTTCCGAGATCCGGCGCATGCCCAATAAAAAAGCTATGGGTGCCGGGCGCATGCACAGTATTCATAATGTGGACAGGGGGATACTTATATGTTTTTAATGCACATTAGAAGACCTGTGCATGGATATATACAGCTAATTATGGTTATTGGTTTTGTCAGTATCCCTTTAAGTATAAATTACATATAAAATATATAAACAATAAATAAATAAACATATCACATATCGCCACGTCCGAAAAGTCCAAACTATTAAAATAGAAAAAAAATTATGCGGTGAAAGCTGGAACAGAGGAACCGAAAAAATAAACTAAAAACTGCGCGATTCAGCATTTAAAAAAAATGCAGAATGCACATGGCTTTTTTGGTTTATTTTTCTTCACGTGGTATCGAGTATCGCAATACTTTTTTATGGTATCGAAATCTAATAAAAAATTTAGTATCGCAAGAACTCTACTCAGTGCTGATAGCCAAGCACCAGGCAGTGAAGTGCCATGAGAGCCAGGCCAAGCAAGTGGCAGTCAGGGTGCTAGTGAAGGATGGCCAGAGAGACAGTACTGCCCAGAGGATGCCATCTGCCCATCTCTACTGTCCATATGCCAGGCCTACCAGCATTACCCCTTGATATACCACCTGGTCACCCCACCTAACACTCAGGGAGACAAGTGACTCAGACTGTAAGGTGTGGGGTGACCAGGCGGGCAGGCAGTATATGAAGGGGTAATACTGGTAGGCCTGGTATATGGACAGCAGAGATGGGCAGATGGCATCCTCTGGGGGTTGTATCTTACATGGGACTATATGCTGGAGGAGCTGAAGGGAGAGTGATGAATTTTACATGGGACTGTATGCTCGGGGGGGCTGAAGGCAGGGGAGTGATTTATCTTACACGGGACAGTATGCTGGAGGGGCTGAAGGGGGCCATAATTATTACTATAATACAGAGGTGGTGATAATAATAATAATACAGAGGGGGCCATTATATATTATAATTATACAGGGGGCATTATACTGATGGCCACTACGTGGGGAGGGGAGGTCTGTTATCTGAAGATGATAGTAAAGTGAGAAATCAAAAAAAAAATCTGCGAAACTTTGCAGGGACGAGACGCTGTCATGACGGTCCTATCTCCGAATGAAGACGCTGAGGAAAGTCTACATCACAGGAGATGTCACTGGATGTAACAGGTATAGAGCGGTATTCTCCTGTATATTTCATAGCAATGTATGTTATGTCCATCCAAATATCTGTTTCACGGTAGGGTGGGGGGGTATATAGAACCCCGGGATCTTGGCCGGACCTAGCGATGACACAGGGACTAGGAGGGCGGGCAAAGGAAGAGGCTGGGCAGGAGAAAGTAAAAAGAAGGCAGAGCAGCCTGGGCTCCTACCCAGGGAACGCCGCCCCTGGGCACTTGCGAGTGCTCATTTGCATATGGATTAAACTGCATTTTTTCTGCTTGTGCAATTCAAAAGAAAAAGCGACCATTAGAATCGTGTGTAGGTGTGCTACAGAGCCATGTAAGCTGTATATGGCGGTGACAGCGGTGTTTTACAGTCTGCAAGTTGAAGATTCGCAGATCCCGGCCGACTGCGCGCCACCATATAGTGTATGAGTAAAGTATATGGCAGTAACTGGGGGTGTCAGTCAGAGTGCACTTCAGAGAACCACCCTGCCCTTGGCAGATCCTGCTTGTTCAGGACCTGGGGCAGATTTACCTTCCGGGTAGGTAGTGGAGGACTGTCAGTTTTGACCCGGGGATGATGGGCGTTCTCCTGTATTTATGTGCAGCACATTGAAGGCCATATTTATAGCCCAGAGGTAACCTAGAGTCCTAGAGAACGTCTCCTAGGAGCCGCCAGCAGCCTCCATGTGCTGGACCCACACACTGCCCAATGCAGCCGCTGACACCGCCCCCTGCTGGCGACTGTCTGTGTATGTCTGCTCCGCGCAGCATCCTCACTATAGAGGGCGGAGCCTGCGTCACCTACAGCGGTCTCTCCGCCCGGCCCCCTCCCTCATTCCCATCCCTTGATTGGGCCCCTCCCGTGACGTCACTGGCCGGCAGCTCCTGCGCACTGACTTGTACATCTAACCCCTGGAGAGCGCAGGCTGCCCGGCGAGATGCGGCTGAGCTGAGGCGGCTCTGGAATGGAGAGTGCGATGATCTGCGATGATGAGATCTGTAAGTGAGCGCTGCTGCCGGGTGGGCATGGGTGCAGGGGGTGCCCTGGCATTATCAGTACCTGAGCCCGAGCTCGCTGATCTATCCCTGACACAGGGATGTCTATAGCGGTGCTGTACGTAGCCAGAGGGGTTCCAACTATTCCCAGAAACAGTGTCAGGAAGGAAGGGCTGAGCCAGGAAGGATGGTGCAGAGCGATGCCGGGGCACACGGATCAGCACGATCACCGGCAGCCAGCTGTTGTATCAGACGGAGAGTGGAGTACGGCCGCCAATCAGGACGTGGCTTTCATCTTCCAGACAGCAGCTAAGAAATAAGAGCTGGCATCTTATTGGTTGTTCTTAAAAACTCCTTCCCTTTCTTTTACTCTAGGTTTTTATTAAAGAGGTTTTCGTTTTCTGGGATCGTTTCGTCAGTCCAAAACGGATCAGTTTACATTCTAATGGAAAAGGATCCAGGATTCAGAATTAGTGTTGAGCGAACTTGTGTTTTAAGTTCTGCGTCCAAAGTTCGGGTTATCAAAGAATCCTGTTATGGATTCCAAGTTCCGTTATGGTCCGTGGTAGCGGAATCCATAACGGGATTCTTCGATAACACGAACTTTGGACGCAGAACTTAAAACACAAGTTTGCTCAACACTATTCAGAATGCATCAGTTTGCCTCCGTTCTGTCTCCATTCCGCTTTTGAGACTGACACTGTGTCCGTTTGATGAAACTGATCCAAGTGGATCCGTTCTGACACACAATGTAAGTCAATAGGGACGGATCAGTTTTCACTGATAGAATCTGGCACAATAGAAAACGAATCCGTCCCCCATTGACTTTCAATGGTGTTCAAGACTGATCCGTCATCGCTATAGAAGACATAATACAACCGGATCCATTGTGAACGGATGCAGACTTGTATTATCGCACAAAACGCGAGTGTGAAAGTAGCCTATAGACTATTGAGTAAATGTAGTGAGTGAGTACATGCTTTTCACGCCATCTGCCATTGTTTCCATAGTTATATATTTTTTTTTACTGTATCTCTAAACATATCCCTGCCTGCCACACAGCTAAAAAACAAGATGTGAACGGCCCCTACACTAAGCCTAGCTACTTACCTGCTACCCTCTGTTCCGGCCCTCTGCACTGCCTCCGGTGTCTCCATCCTACTAGTGCCCTCCATGATTATATCCGGTGCAGCATGGACATTGTCACATGCTCCACCGTAGCCATGTCATTGGCTGCAGCTCAGCATGTGACCATGCCCATGCTGCATCGGATATAAACGGTCCGGGGACAGGAACATGGTCGTGCAGGAGGTAGCGAGGAGGACTGGAGTGGCGGGGAGCAGGTACGCAGGAATCTTTAGCTTAGAGGGGCAGACTGCGGGCACTTGGTAACATTTTATTATTAGCAGAGAAGCCCTTTAAGGAGTTGTCCAGGAAATTATTTACCTTTTTAAAGGGAACCTGTCGCCTACCAAATGCACGTTAATCCGCCAGCTGATTGTTTCTCATTGCTGTCTGATGAGCCTATTCGCCGAAAATAGACTTTTTTTTATTCCCCCGCAGGCTGTATGTAAATGAGGGTCTTGAATTCAAGGGGGCTGCGGCTTTCTCGCTTGAAGTCGAGCTTGCAACACCTCTGCCCGCCCTTGGCATTTGATTGATGGCCATGGTTTTCTTAGTCATGTTGGATTCCAGTCTGAAATCTCGCACAGATGCTGTATCGCCATCATGCCTACGCAATGTTCCCACTGCTATGTACTTGTTCTCAGCAGATCAATGCGGGAAAGACTGAAGCATTAAAGTGGTTGTCCAGGTCGGGAGTCTGACAGGGTGCCGGGTGTCAATCAGCTGTACAGGGTGACACGCGTGTCTCTCTTCGTGTCCGCTGCTGTATGTCTATGGGACAGCAGCAGTGGGCAGAAAGAGATAATGGAGACGGCACGTGCACACTGCGCACGTCCGACACCCGGCACTCCAGCCGATCTGATATTGATGACCTATCCTGAGGAGAAGTCATCAATAGTAAAAAGACCGGACAGCCCCTTTAAGACTTTCCTTTACTAGAGCTAAGGGACCTAGACCAACCCCTGAAAAACAACCCTAGAGCATGATCCTTTCTGCCGCCTCCTGGCATTTACCAAATCCAGAGTCACTCCACACAACACATATACAACTGCTCCAGAGCCCACTGGCTGTGTCGCTGGCATCACTCCATCCAGCACTTGGTGATGTAAGGCTTGCATTCAGCTGCTCGGCCATGGAAAGCCATGTCAGGAAGCTACCAATGCACAGGTTTTGTGCTGATGTTAATGGAGCCTCGCAGAGTCAGCAGAGCTTTGGCGACTTTAATGCCCTACGCACCTCAGCGACCCCGTTCTGTAATTTCACATGGTCTCCACTTTGTGGCGGAGATGCTCTGCTTCCGAAACGCTTCCACTTTACAATAATACCGCTCGGTTGATCTCTAGGAGGGAAGAAATTTCACAAACTGGCTTGCGGTGACATCCCATTACAGGACCACGCTGGAATTCTCTAGAACGACATTCTTTCACAAATATTAATAAAGGCAGACTGCATGGCTCGGGGCTGGATTTTATACACCTGTGGCAATGGGACTGTAACGGCACCGTTTCAGCAGACAAGGGGTTAAAATCCGTTTAGGCGATATGCCCCTTTCCGAGAGACAGGCACAGCTACTGCGGAACACCAAACTCCCGAACTGGATACAAAATAGCACTCCAAACTGGAACCTCGCGGATAGCTGCCGGCAGACGAACAGGAAAAGCGTATCAGTCAGCTTACACTCCTGGCAATCAGTCTCCAACAGCATACAGGAAATCCCCCCAATAACGAGACAAGGCTCTGTCTTGAGGGTCAACAGAGGTCTGAAGTGCTGGCACACCCAGCCTGGTTTTTATTACAGTTTGTTGCAGATACAACACATCCCCACAATGCATCATGGTTTCCTCCCCTCTGTCCCGGAGACGACCGAAGACAATCCAATTATGTCTCATGACAAAAGGGAGATCGCCAATACACATGTGGAGACAACAGGACAGACATCACCATTTAAACACACAATGGGACAATAGAAACACACCCACACAAAATCCTCCCCTCTGCCGATGATGATCATTGAACACACTGGCAAATATAATTATCAAAGGCAGAGAAATACAGTTTTATAAAACATATCACAGGAACCTCAAAACATGCAATAACCCCATAACCAATATATCCTCGGAATCGGGGGATCTGGGTGAACCACATGTCCAAAATTCACCCACATCCGTTCAGTAGTTTGGAAGATACAGTTACACTGAAAATATACAAGTTATACCAAAAATAGTCACTAATAAATGTGTCCCCTGTTTGGTAGTTTCAAACTACTGAATGATGTCTCTGTGCACCAAATACAGGCAAGATAGCACCGTGTTGAAAAGTCAGAGCAGTGTCTGTGAGTTAAAATGGCCGCTATCTATTGTTCTCACCATGTGCTTCATCCAAGCAAGTAAAGCAGAGGATGCAATCCAGGGACAGAGGGCTCAGTCCCAAGTGCCTTAAGACCCAATAACTTAAGGGACCATAATCCCAGGGCAGGAGGCTGGTAAACAGCCCCCTCCAAAACACCGTGGCGAGGTTGGTTTCGCCACAGGGACTGAATGAAAAACCTGAATTCAATGATAGAGCTGTGTCTCATTTGTCCGTATAGGGGAGATTTATCAAAGCTGGTGTAAAGAAAAACTGGCTTAGCTGCCCATAGCAACCAATCAGATTCCAGCTTTCATTTTTCAGAGCCCCTTTGGCAGTTCACAGACGGCACATGATGGCGTTCATTCCAGCATTGCATATAGCAAGAACCTACCGCCCATAGAGATTTCCTTCCTAATGTTTGTGGATGTCTTTGGTTGGCACATGAAAGCGCTGATGGTCTGGTGTAAGAAGCTCATACAGTCTACTATATTTTACGCATTCCTGTCATACTGGGGTACAGGCCATCATAAATGGCAGCTATATTTCGTGACTGATGTCTGCAGTACAGTGGCAGGGAGTCTGAATATCTTTTCGTTTTGGTAATTGTTACAGTAGGGCTCAGCGATTTATGGCCAAAAAATAATTTCCATTATTTCAATTTTATGGATGATTATTGATTATAATCTTGATCATTTTTCTTTCTTCTGCCGGGTGCACTGTATATGGAGGTGGTTCAACTATACACTAGAGAGAGGAGGAGTGTATATAATGTATATAGAGGGATGACAGGAGGAGGGCATGTAACGATATATATATCCTCTTCCAGTCCTCTCTCTATAAAAAAAAAATATATATATATTAGCTTGTGCGTCCACTAGGATAGATAGTGGACGCTCTTGTTTACTATAGCTGGTCTCAGCTAATCCGGGCCTGGCTTTTACTGGGAGTAAGCAAAGAGCTGGGTGGGTGCCTACTCCTCACGATCCACTCTGGGTTTTATACGTGGCCCATGTCCACGATAGTGTTTTAAAAGTCAACAGTCCAGCAAGGGTACCCTGTTAAATCAAAAGATGACTAAATTTAATTTAATGAGAAATGTAAAAATATACACATACAAAAGACTCTATATAATTAATCCGAGGTAAGAGGCCAGGATATAGTCAGATGCACTGGGTAAGTGGTGGGTAAAAAGGGGGGGGGGGGGGGGGGGAAGAAGTCCCTAGCACTGATACCCTATACTGGTCCTCTGCCCAGGGACATCTAGTGGTGGGGACGCCCTGTCCACGTACCTAATCTCCACCTCCTGGCTGTCCCTAGTGAAGTGAACGGTGGAGGGAGACAGGTAATAAGTGGTGCCCTAACGGATAACTAGCACACAATGAGAGAGTTAGAAGGGTGTCCACTGCATACTGCCCTCGTGACAGTATGCCAGGAGGTACAGGGTACACCAAGAGGATAAAAAATACTGTATACGAACAGACACACGCACAAAGAAACACAGATATAGTAAACAATAGATGACCTACAACCCTGACGCGTTTCACCCATACCAGTGGGATCATCAGGGGGTAATACGGGGTAGGTGTACTAAGGACCGGGAGCCCATGACAGTGGCTATAGCAGGCCCAGTCCAATGATACATGCGTAAATAAATGCGTTGATAGATAATCGCTTATAACACGACAACAGACCCAGGGTTGGTAAGTAGTTGCCTAATGGCAAATTACATACGGTCACTCGGTGGCATGGTTAGTGAAGTCGACCACCTAGATAAGGCTGCAGATCTGAGATTGGCGAGGGCTGAGGATCACATAAAGATAATTAGTGAAGAGGCTCATGAATAATCACCCCGAACATACCTAGCTGATGAGCACTCGAGGAGTATGATACCAAGGTTCGTAGCTCCTAAGGTGTAGGGCTACCCGCCAAAAAGATACATAGTGCCGCCGCCGTCAGTGTGGAGAAGTGGGTCGAGTGACCGTATGTAATTTGCCATTAGGCAACTACTTACCAACCCTGGGTCTGTTGTCGTGTTATAAGCGATTATCTATCAACGCATTTATTTACGCACGTATCATTGGACTGGGCCTGCTATAGCCACTGTCATGGGCTCCCGGTCCTTAGTACACCTACCCCGTATTACCCCCTGATGATCCCACTGGTATGGGTGAAACGCGTCGGGGTTGTAGGTCATCTATTGTTTACTATATCTGTGTTTCTTTGTGCGTGTGTCTGTTCGTATACAGTATTTTTTATCCTCTTGGTGTACCCTGTACCTCCTGGCATACTGTCACGAGGGCAGTATACAGTGGACACCCTTCTAACTCTCTCATTGTGTGCTAGTTATCCGTTAGGGCACCACTTATTACCTGTCTCCCTCCACCGTTCACTTCACTAGGGACAGCCAGGAGGTGGAGATTAGGTACGTGGACAGGGCGTCCCCACCACTAGGAGACGTCCCTGGGCAGAGGACCAGTATAGGGTATCGGTGCTAGGGACTTCTCCCCCCCCCCCCCCCCCCCCCATTTTTACCCACCACTTACCCAGTGCATCTGACTATATCCTGGCCTCTTACCTCGTATTAATTATATAGAGTCTTTTGTATGTGTATATTTTTACATTTCTCAATAAATTAAATTTAGTCATCTTTTGATTTAACAGGGTACCCTTGCTGGACTGTTTGCTTTGTACACTAATACCCTGATTCGGTATAACTTTGGTATCTTTATTGCTGGACTTTTATGTTTTAAAAGTCAGCAGCATGAAGCAGGGTGGGTCTACTAGAGTGAGAGGCTACAGATCAGAGTGCAAGCCATGTGTGGAGCAGCACGGGTCTGTGGACGGATCCAGAGGAGACCCAAGCCTGCATTACTTTATTTTCGATGTTATGGACTGACTACCTGACCCGGCTGCACTGAACTGTAAGGCCCCTTTCACACGAGCGAGTTTTCCGCGCGGGTGCAATGCGTGACGTGAACGCATCGCGCCCACACTGAATCCGGACCCATTCATTTCAGTGGGTCTGTGTACATGAGTTTTTTTTTTGTTTTTTTTTTATCAGTTCTGCGTTGCGTGAAAATCACAGCATGTTCTATATGCTGCGTTTTTTACGCAGCCCTGGCCCCATAGAAGTGAATGGGACTGCGTGAAAAACGCATTGCATCCGCAAGCAGGTGCGGATGCAATGCGTTTTTCACTCATGGTTGCTAGGAAGATGTTGTTTGTAAACCTTCAGGTTTTTTTTTATCATGCGCGTGAAAAACGCATCAAAACGCATTGCACCCGTGCGGAAAAAACTGACTGAACTTGCTTGCAAAATGGTGTGAGTTTTTACTGAACGCACCCTGAACGTATCCAGACCTAATCCGTATTGTTCATGTGAAAGAGGCCTAAGTTGACTGGAACAATTAATAAACCGTATTGAAGTGACTTTGCTGTGTCCCTGCCTTTCTTCAACACTGGTTGTAGGAACCCATTATATATCTATTATACCCTCATCCAGTCCTCCCAGTATATACATCACATACCCTCCTCTTAGATATCCTCCTATATGTACTGATGCCCTGGTTCTCGGCTGCCATGTGCAGACCCGGGCTCTCAGTGCTGCCAGGGAACTGGTAAGGATTGCACTGCTGGCCTGTCCGGTGGCCAGGACTGTGGGAGCGCACGTAGGCGCTCATGCTCAGCCGCTCCCGTCCAGTCACCTCGTATCTGTGCAGATGCCGTAACCCCTGGATAGGAGCAGTGTATAATGCGATGGAAAAATGAATCCAGCCAGCAAAGGAGGCAATATGGACAATCACAATATATTAGTAAGTGGCTTGTATTAACTTTCTCTACATGATAAATGACATATGCTGAAGTGACACAACCCCTTTAAAGTGTTAAATCATTTATATAGCGTCTCTCATTTATGTGCCCTGGAGTCCCTCGCACAGACGCATATCCCGCCTTTACAGCTGGAAACCTGTCAGTATCTCAGCTCCTAAGTGCGCTGGGATTGAGGGGGACTCGTGTCCTTGAATCCCCTCACAAGTTCCCTCCATTCGCTTGGTATTGGTTCTAAACACCAGTTATTAAAAAAAAAAAAAAAAAAAAAATATATATATATATATATATATATATATAGTACATGGTAATTTGCAAACTTTCAGTGTTTCTCAACAGTACATGGACGTTCATATTATCCATTCATAAAATGCGACAAATTAATTGTTGCAAATAATTGTGTGCGATATGCAGAATTTTGAATGATTAAAGGGAGTGTGTCACCTATGAAACTTAGAGTAGGACACCTCCACAACATTGGACATTTACCTTTGTATCCCAATACTGTCTCTGCATCCCCCAGAAAAAGATGTTTGATTTCTGTACAGATGAGCCCCCCGTACTATTCATCTCCTCTCCCTTGAAGTCATTGTCATGTGCAGCCTAATCTCCCGCAGGTGCAGTCTATAGCCCTGTCAGGTGGGAGAGTAGCGCATGCGCAGTAGACGCAGTGAGGCTGAAGCAGGCAGCACGGAATGTAATGCGCAGGTGCTCGCAGGGCTGTAGACTGCTCCTGCGCAAGATTTGGCTGTATGTACAGGTGATGTGAAGGGAGAGGGCATGAACAGTACAGATCATGGGGAAGAGTTGGAATTGCCTAGCAGAGGTGGGCTTGGCCACTTTGTAACCTGTAACCCGCCCACCTGGGCACTTGGTAGCACATTTGGACAAGTCCTTTTTCTGCAGACCCAGTATTGGGAGACAATGGTATATTTTATGTGTTCTGTAAGTGTCCTACAGGACCTCAGTGTTTGTTGCATAGGTTAAAGGGGTTCTCCGGGCTTTTTAATATTGATGAATAGGGATGAGCGAATCGACTTCGGATGAAACAGCTGAAGTCGATTTGCATAAAACTTAGTTCTAATACTGTATGGAGCAGGAGCTCTGTACAGTATTAGAATGTATTGGCTCCGATGAGCCGAAGTTATTGCTTTGCGAAGTCTCGTGAGACTTTGCGCAATAACTTCATAAATTTGTACTGTAAAAAAACATTTCCTGAACTCTGGTTCGGTTCCAAGGTACCACTTTATGCGAATCGACTTCGGATGAAACATCCGAAGTCGATTCGCTCATCCCTATTGATGACCTATCCTCAGGATAGGTCATCATTATCAGATCGGCGGGGGTGCCGGGTGATCGGCTGTATGAGGAGACGGCGCACACCTTGTGCATGAGCCTTCTCCCGTCTCTCTTCCTGTTCACTGCTGCTTTGCCATAGACAGCAGCGGTGAACAGCATGACAGAAGGGAGACAGCACGTGTGCATGGTGTGCGCCGTCTCCCCATACAGATGATCGGCGAGGGTGTTAGACCCCCTTCCAATCTGATATTGAGGACCTATCCTGAGGATAGGCCATCAATATTAAACGCCCGGAGAACCCTTTTAAAACCATTTGATGCGCTGTTAGGTACAATCTCCCACAGTACATGTTACAGAGTAAGGCATAACGATGGATTCCATATAAAACACAAGGTATATAAGATATAAAATGTGTGATCACATGCCGTTTGCAGGGCTGGAAGTAACGGCGGTATGGAAATAAGGGCCGGGCTGGATTTACTGACTCTTTATTGTACATTCACTGCTGAAGGTTGACTTTGCACCAAGTTGGATATATTACTTGTCGTGTTGTGTGCACCACTTCCCCATGGTGACTGTCTGGAAAAGCTGGTCTTGTAGTTACTTACCTTCATAAGTGGGACAATAGATGACATTGCATGACAAGCAGGCGGCTGAGGGCACGTATTCCTCTTGCGTTTCCTAGTTCCTTGTGTACATAGGATTAGATGTTTCCCTTTGTTTCTTTTGTTGTTTATATTCTGTCTAGATTGTTTCTATAATCATGAGGAAAGAAGTAATGCGTGCTTGTATGAGTAATAAACGTAGCAGGAAATTACTGAAACTTTAAACTAACAAAGCTTAAATGTTGGTTAAAACTATGTTCACATGTGACATTCACATTCCTGTACACCGCCATTTTTTGCCTGTATCGATGTTCCTGATTAGGAAACGTTGGGCAATAAATATTTAAAGGGATCCTGTCACTGGGATTTTGTGTATAGAGCTGAGGACATGGGCTGCTAGATGGCAGCTAGCACATCCGCAATACCCAGTCCCCATAGCTCTGTGTGCTTTTATTGCTTTAAAAAACCAATTTGATACATATGCAAATTAACCTGAGATGAGTCCTGTACGTGAGGTGAGTCAGGGACAGGACTCATCTCAGGTTAATTTGCATATGTATCAAATCGTTTTTTTACACAATAAAAGCACACAGAGCTATGGGGACTGGGTATTGCGGATGTGTTAGTGGCCATCTAGCAACCCATGTCCTCAGCTCTATACACAAAATCCCGGTGACAGGTTCCCTTTAAAGGGGTTCTGCACTTTCATTTAACTGATATCTATCCTCCGGATAGATCATCAGCTTCTGATCGGCGGGGGTCCGACACCCAGGACCCCTGCCGATCAGCTGTTTGAGAAGGCAGCGGCACCCCAGTAGCGCCGCGGCCTTCTCGCTGTTTACCGCCGGCCCACTGACGTCACGACTAGTATCAACTAGCGTGGGCGCGGCTAAGCTCTGCTCACTTGAATGGAGCTTAGCCGCACCCATGCTAGTTGATACTAGTCGTGACGTCAGTGGGCTGGCGAGCCGACGGTAAACAGTGAGAAGGCCGCGGCGCTACTGGAGCGCCGCTGCCTTCTCAAACAGCTGATTGACGGGGGTCCCGGGTGTCGGACCCCTGCCGATCAGAAGCTGATGATCTATCCAGAGGACAGATCATCAGTTAAATGAAAGTGCAGAACCCCTTTAAAGGAGTATTCAGGTTTTTATTTTATGTATAATCACCCTAATCGGACTAGGACCCTTAAAATATAACTTTTTATTATTTTTCCGTTAAAAAATATCCCCCATTTCGGTGGCTGATAGGCCTCTTTCACACTTGCGTTGTCCGGATCCGGCGTGTACTCCACTTGCCGGAATTACACGCTGGATCCGGAAAAACACAAGTGTACTGAAAGCATTTGAAGACGGATCCGTCTTCAAAATGCTTTCAGTGTTACTATGGCAGCCAGGACGCTATTAAAGTCCTGGCTGCCATAGTAGGAGCGGGGGAGCGTATACTTACAGTCAGTGCGGCTCCCGGGGCGCCCCATGCGCATGGATGACGTGCCATGCGATCACGTGATCCGTGCGCTTGGGGCGCCCTGACGTCACTCTGGAGCGCCCCGGGAGCCGCACGGACTGTAATTATACTACTCCCCGCTACACTTTACCATGGCTGCCGGGACTTTAGCGTCCCGGCAGCCATGGTAACCACTGTAAAAAAGCTAAACGTCGTATCCGGCAATGCGCCGAAACGACGTTTAGCTTAAGGCCGGATCAATGCCTTTCAATGGACATTCATTCCGGATCCGGCCTTGCGGCAAGTCTTCAGGATTTTTGGCTGGAGCAAAAAGCGCAGCATGCTGCAGTATTTTCTCCGGCCAAAAAACGTTCCGTTCCGGAACTGAAGACATCCTGATGCATCCTGAACGGATTTCTCTCCATTCAGAATGCATTAGGATAATCCTGATCATGATTCTTCCGGCATAGAGCCCCGACGACGGAACTCTATGCCGGAAGACCATAACGCAGGTGTGAAAGAGCCCTTACAAGAGCAGACCTTGGGCCGGCCATTTTGTACTACACATATAGCAACCACCACAATTGTGACAAATACACATACTACAACGATAAACAAAAAATAGATAGATAAAGGGGAAGGTCATTCCATGTTGAGGTGGGGCGGCTAGTTTCTTTCTATGCGGGGAACCTTTCCCTAGTACAATCCTACTCTAGCCTTTCCCCAGGGACCACCCCTGATGGTGGGGTTTCCCTGTCCTCATGCCTTCCCTACTTTCCCTATATCACCCTAGCAGTGGAGGTGAACGGTGAAACAAACAAATTACATACATATAGCAATGATACTGCCTCAACAAGATAAAAGTTGGCCAGAAATCAAGTGGTAATATAATACCCCCATAACAAAATGCTCTGACGCGTTTCGCCCACTCAGGGGGTCTAGATTTAGATGATAAATTCGGATGCACAAAATACAGTGTTTACTTCAATATAGTCACTATAAGGTACTATCTATTATGTTGTCCTGAAGAATACTGTAATAATCACAAGTAATGAGACAGACCTTATATTTTGGAAACTGGATACATCACTAGCTCCTGTTAGATGACGGAGATGTGCTAGTAAATCCCTGTTCCTGTCATGACTGCCTTCTCCCAGGGACTCGATGTGGCAGTCATTCCGTTTTTTTAAACATTTTCAGGCAGTTGATCCCTGTATGCAGTAGAATGCTATAGTCGATACAGGGCTGGGAGAAGGTCCACCACCAACAGAGGCTGAGCTGCCCAAGTGCGGCCCCCCCCCCCCCCCCCCCCCCAACTTGTGGAGTCTTTACTAAATACCTACTGTTGTAATCACACATAAATATGCACAGTTTAATGTACCAATTAACTATAGCTGTAAGCAAATGCACAACCTCTTTAGATCCATATAAAGTGCAAAAACAAGTCATATAAGACAATAACCACATAATCTTAATATAAATAAACATAATCCTGTGAACAGGACAGAATAAAAACTAGCAAGTTTTGCAGGGGTACGGGTAGATGGGGTGGTAGGACAAGGGGGTATGGGGGAAGGGGGGCTGGGTTAGCTTATCTAACCCCCCCCCCCCTACCCCCATCAGCCCTCGACCCCCATCTACCCCACCAGACATTTAGATGTTATTTATTCCTGCAGCTCTAATGCTCTGATGATCGCTGATCAGTAGATGACTCAAGTCAAGCCCTCCCGCCATTTAGATATGTATGTTTGTTATTAATCATCATCCACCCCAAACCCCCCCCCCCCCCCCCCCTAGGGCATTGCATTGCGGGAAACCTGCGTGAGTGCGCACTCAATTTCAGTGAGTTTTGACTGCGATTGTATTGCATTCAGTTATTATCACGTGGGTGCAATGCGTTTTGCATGCGTCTGATAAAAAAAAAAAAACTGAATATGTTACCCAGACCCGAACCCAGACTTCTTCACTGAAGTTCGAGTTTGGGTTAGGTGTTCTGTATAACATGGTTATAAGGGAAAATAATAGCATTCTTAATATAAAATGCTTACTAAAATGTCGATTGAGGGGTTAAAAAAATAAATAATAATAACTCTCCTCATCCACTTGTCCGCACAGCTGGCACAGTCTTCTTTCTTCTTTCAGGACCTGCAAAACATGTGACCATGTTCTGGGAGTCGGCCACGCACTGATCGAATACCGATAACCTATCCTGAGGATAGCTCATCAGTATTAAACACTGAGACAGCCCCTTTAATATATGAAAGATACATTGTAATCAAGGATACTTTTATTGCTGATTGTTCTGTACTTTTATTTATTAATTGTTTAAAATAATTGATGCATTTAAATAGGTCTGAAACGGGTTTTCTCACTTCAGCAAGTAGTATTTATCATCTAGAGAAAGTTAATACAAGAGACTTACTAATGTATTGTTGTTATCTATATTGCTTCCTTTGCTGGCAGGATTCATTTTTCCATCACATTACACACTTCTCATATCCAGGGGTTATGACCACCCTGCAATCCATCAGCGGTGGCCATACTTGGACCCTATAGGAGAAAGTGCTGGCCTCTCTGGTAGCTGGGACCGTGGGAACTCGCATAGGCCGGTGCACTAATGACGACAGATTTGTTAATAGTAGTGCAGTGGAAACTGACCGACTCTCAGTCTCTAGAACATGCTGAGGGATGATTGGTTGCTGTGAGTATGTTACTGTCGCTCTTGGACGAGGCCTGGAAATCATCTCCATTCTTACAAATGTTCTGCAAAAGACTCTTCCATACGAATATATTGGCATGCTATTCGTGAATCTAGAGGTTAGAATTAGCAAAACCTTTGCATTACCCCAGAATAAAGTGATCACCCAACCAAGATAAACTATTCTTAATAGAGACCCCCTGCAGTGGAATTCAGTTACATATCTCCCATTTCTTGCACTGTGTATTACAGGGTCTTACCGTGTCCTCCAAAGCAGGAGATATTCTTTGCTCTTGGTTCTGATGACTGCTTTGTTAACATCTGTATCGGGGACTGTATTACAGATTCCCTCAGACTTTGCTGTAAAATATCTCTGCGTGCAGCATTATTATTCCTGTCAAAGAACCGATGCCACAAAGGAGATCCATCAGCACCACAATGAACATGTGGACAAGGGAACGCCCATTCTCCTTGACCGCCATATACCCTAATAGCTATCACAGTTCAGTTCAGTTCTGCAGCCACAGAAACAGTGGGAGGCAGATTGCCCTTAAAGGGGTTGTCCCATGAAAAGTGTTCTGCAATTTTCAAACCAGCACCTGGATGTAAATACTTTTGTAATTGCATGTAATAAAAAATGTACTATAGCCACTGAGTTATTCAACTAAATGTATCTGTATAGCGCCACCTGCTGTTTTGTTTTTTTCATATTTCTTTGTCCAGCTCACTGAGATGGCCGCACATGCTCGTTTTCATCTTCAGCTGCTTCCTGAGCTGCGATAGGGAGAGCTGAGACACGCCCCCTGAGCTGCGATAGGGAGAGCTGAGGCACGCCCCCTGAGCTGCGATAGGGAGAGCTGAGGCACGCCCCCTGAGCTGCGATAGGGAGAGCTGAGGCACGCCCCCTGAGCTGCGATAGGGAGAGCTGAGGCACGCCCCCTGAGCTGCCATAGGGAGAGCTGAGGCACGCCCCCTGAGCTGCCATAGGGAGAGCTGAGGCACGCCCCCTGAGCTGCCGCAGAAAAGACACTCCCCTTGAGCGGTCAGCTTGATATAAATCTAGCAGAACAATGAATAGGGAGATCTCTGGATCTATGGGAGGTACAGGGCTGGATCCATGTGAGCTTCATTAGAAAAAGATTGCCCTGTACTATATGATGTCAGATTTTTCATTTTTTACATTAACTATGGGATAACCCCTTTAATAGAAGCCGGATATCACTGTGCAGGACGGAGTGGCAAGGTGTTTTTCTTTGTTTTTTGTTCCTGTAACCCCTCGAGCCCTCACACACAATGGCAGGCTGTCAGCTCTAATGTATGTCACTACAAAACTGTAGACAAGAAGAGCATCTCCGAATCATGGAGGGGGGTGTGATGGGCTTACATAAGCCAGCGTTTTACAGTGTGACGCTTCTTGTCATTTATGTTTTACCAATACTGAAATGATCAGCACTATAGCTAAGAACCAAGAGGGGTGAGGTCCTTCAGTAAGATCAAATATAGTTGGTGCTTTGGCTTTTACAGTTTAGATGTGGCTGCAGTTCTAAAATGCCACGAGTGACTGAATCCAATATTTCAGTCTAGATTTTATAGACCTAAAAATCATCCCCACGGGGCATGTAATGGTTGTCAGTAATGTGACAGAACAACTCTCAGAAGATGTCTAGCTATGTTTACCAGGAGGATCCAGTCAAGGTGCCTATACATGCCACCGGTGAAGTTCTTTATTTGAAAGGAGCATAGTCATCAGTAGAAAATTCCATAACCAGGTTTTGGCATTATCATGTTACTGTTTTTACAGGTGACCGAATTTTTTTATTTATTTTTTTTTTTATTTTTTTTTGCCTAAAAGGAAAGTAAATGTTAACCCCCTCCAGTGTGATTTGATAATTAGTTTCTCTGCAAGGAAACCCCTGTCCATGAGCTAAATTACCTCATATGGATATCGTAGAGGGTGGGGTTCCCCCAGGAAGAAGTTGCCATAATGAAATAACACCTTTAATGACCTGAGCCAAGTTTGACATTAAAAGGGTTTTCTGGTACTGTCATGTTGATGGCCTTGAGATAGGGCATCAATATTTAATTGGCAGGGATCACCCCCCCCCCCCCCCCCTCCACTGGTAACTGCAGTGCTTCTACCATTCACTTAAATGAGAATAGGGCTGCAGTAGAACTACACATGTAGCTGTATAGTTTTGGCGCCGACTTCCGGAGCTACTGCAGAACAGCTTATTGTCGGGGTGTGTCAAATTCAGAGTTTTTGTAGCCAAATATTTATATCTATACCAGCTTTAACCACTGAAGAGACGTAAGAGGAGGTAAGCAATCAGGAATGATGTATTGGATGATTTCCCCTTTTCCACGGTTATTAGGGATCAGTTGTAGCTCCACTGATCTTCCGGTTTTCATCTGTCAGCTGCCAGCACTGACAGGGTCACTTGTAATGAATCCAAATGTCTGGATTATGGCATCAATAAATGGTGTAATTTGGTGCAGAGGGGTGATTAGATGCACCCCCATATGTGACAATAAGAGAGCAAGTATACTTTCTGATTGATGGAGAGAGGGATAGGTAGCATGCAGAGAAGTCCATGTTACCTTGTCCCTGGGATCATGAGAGAGGATGTTTTTCTCTCCTGCCTCCTCTTCCTCCTCCAGGCTGGCTGAGATCTTTGCCAGATGAAGGTGCGGTGGCTTCTTTAACCTTTTCATACCTCAGGTTGTGTAGCGGCTAGAGAGAAGAGATTCTGAAATGTGATTTCAGCTGCTGTCACTCCAGACCTATTTTTTTTTTTAAAGGCCTTATTTATAGCAGATAATGGTGCAATCCTGATCTTGTTTTAAAGCTTAGATTGTCATCTTTCAAACAAGACTAGGACACCCAGATATAGCCTGAGATATCAAGGGTTAAATTAGTAACTCGCCCTGCTGCCCGAGCTGTTAGGTCCCTTTCTCAAAACCGGAACAGAGCTTGGACAAAACTCCTAGAGGGTTAAAGCTGTTATTTATTTGCTTCTCATCCCGTTTTTAACCTCTTGACACTTTGTTTATTTCAGTGCTTCGCTCTGAGCATGAATTTCACATTGCAGCCAAGACAAACGACATTGAGAAGATGCTAGAGCTGATCAAGAAAGGGGTGAATGTCAGAGCAAAGAACAGTGTAGGTACCGTGTCTCTTCACATTACTGCCAGGGCATAGTCTTCACTGTTATTTTGTATGACTGCATTGGGGGAAATATATCAAAACTAATGCAAGAGAAAAGTGACCTAATTGCCCATAGCACCCAATTTGGTTGCAGCTTCCATTGTCCAGAGAGTCTCTGAAAGCTGGAATTGGATTGGTTGCTACATACTAGGGATCGACAAATTATCGGTTTTACCGATGTTATCGGCTGCTATTCAGGATTTTCAAAGTAATCAGTATTGGCATCTATTTTGAGGATATGCCGATAACGAATCGGGAACAAGGATCGCGCTGCTGTCAGCGGCAGTGTAATCTTGGGGCTCCAATCGGTTACCATGGCAGCCAGGACACTACCGAAGCCCTGGCTGTCATAGTCGGCTCCCTGCTGCCGAGTTGAAAAAAACAAACACCCAAAAATTAAGTATAAATGAAAAAGATAAAAAAAAAAAAAGCTAAACGTTAACAATAAACATGCTCCTTTTTAGCAGATTTGTGTAGGAATCTTTTGTTTTTTCAAAAATGAAAATGCACAGAATATCGGTATAAATTATCGGCTATCGGCCTGAAAGTTCAGATTATCGGTATCTGCTCTAAAAAATAAACGGTATCTGCTACTACAGATGTCTGCTGCACCTTTGCACTAGCAGTAGTCCCTATAAATCTCCCCCAGTCTCTAGGGCAGGGTTGCACAACCTGCAGCCTGGGGGCCACATGCGGCCCTCGATATCCTTCTGTGCGGCCCTCAACCATCTGGTGACAGACATGTATGTCTATGTCTTGTGGCTGCTCACATGCATTTTTCATGTATTCTCCCATTAGATGGGAGTCCTAGATGTGTAACCAGACATTTATGGTTTACACTGTATGTACAATATGCAATAAATACAGTATATCAGTTGGTAATACCCATTTAACTTTTATTTTCGGCCCTTGGGATTCCTTCAGTCTGACAATGTGGCCCCCAACCAGAAAATGTTGTGCACCCCTGCTCTAGGGGAAGTAAGAGAAGCATTCCAGAGGCCTTTTCATCGCTAGACCACCCTTGCCCATTGCTGGTCTTATAGCATGTAAAATACTGCATTATAGCGGTGCTAGAACTGTGGTATGAATTTAGCCTAAAGTATAATACTTTTATATTCTGTATTACACAGATAAGGACATTTCTGAATACTGCATTCACTATGGGAACGCATCTGACGTACATGCTTAAGATGGGAATACTCCTTCAATGAAAGGCAGAGAATTGTAAATTGCCATTTATGAATGTGAAGGAGCAGGCACTTCCCAGCCAACCATTCATTCATGTCTTAGAAGTGTGTTGTTTCATAACCCGTAGATGTCAGTGTTCATAAATCCCGTTGTCCTTGTTGGTAGGGTGGAGCAGGACAACGAAAATTTCTGCAAACACTGTGGAGAAGCATATGAGCCTGAATTGGGTCAAAGTCTCTTCACTTTGACACTTGTTCTTTGGACAAATAAAAGCGTTGAAGAGCTCCTCTCTTGAGTGCATGAAATCCGGAACGACAGCTCGCTTCTTTACAAATGTAAACCTACAGCACTTCACGTACCATAAAACTTCAATTTATTTGATTGCATTAGAAACAGCAAAGACAATGTACATAGTGTGGGGAACACGATGCTAACGCCCATCTGATGTGTTTCTGACCCATATGGGCCCTTAACCCCTTAGGGACACAGCCTTATTACACCTTAGGACCAGGCCATTTTTTGCAAATCTGACAAGTGTCACTTTAAGTGATGATAACTTTAAAACGCTTTGACTTATCCAGGCCATTCTGAGATTGTTTTTTTCGTCACATATTGTACTTCATGACACTGGTAAAAAAAAGTTAAAAAAAAATATTTTTTTTTGCATAAAAAAATGTCAAATTTACCAAAAATTGGGAAAAATTAGCCAATTTCAAAGTTTCAGTTTCTCTACTTCTGTAATACATAGTAATACCCCTAAAAATTGTGATGACTTTACATTCCCCATATGTCTACTTCATGTTTGAATTATTTTGGGAATGATATTTTATTTTTTGGGGATGTTACAAGGCTTAGAAGTTTAGAAGCAAATCTTGAAATTTTTCAGAAATTTACAAAAACCCAATTTTTAGGGACCACTACAGCTCTGAAGTCACTTTGCGAGGCTTACATAATAGAAACCACCCAAAAATGACCCCATTCTATAAACTACACCCCTCAAGGGATTCAAAACTGATTTTACAAACTTTGTTAACCCTTTAGGTGTTGCACAAGAGTTATTGGCAAATGGGGATGAAATTTGAGAATTTCATTTTATTGCCTAATTTTCCATTTTAACCCATTTTTTCCACTAACAAAGCAAGGGTTAACAGCCAAACAAGACTGTATCTTTATTGCCCTGACTCTGCCGTTTACAGAAACACCCCATATGTGGCCGTAAACTACTGTACAGCCACACAGCGGGGCGTAGAGTGAAAGGTGCGCCGTTTGGTTTTTGGAAGGCATGTTTTGCTGGACTGGTTTTTTGACACCATGTCCCATTTGAAGCCCCCCTGATGCACCCCTAGAGTAGAAACTCCATAAAAGTGACCCCATCTAAGAAACTACACCCCTCAAGGTATACAAAACTGATTTTATAAACTTTGTTAACCCTTTAGGTTTTGCACAAGATTTAATGGAAAATAGAGATACAATTTCAAAATTTCACTTTTTTGACAGATTTTCCATTTTAATATTTTTTTTCCAGTTACAAAGCAAGGGTTAACAGCCAAACAAAACTCATTATTTATGGCCCTGATTCTGTAGTTTACAGAAACATCCCATATGTGGTCGTAAACCGCTGTACGGGCACACGGTAGGGCGCAGAAGGAAAGGAATGCCATACGGTTTTTGGAAGGCAGATTTTGCTGGACTGTTTTTTTTGACACCATGTCCCATTTGAAGCCCCCCTGATGCACCCCTAGAGTAGAAACTCCAAAAAAGTGACCCCATTTTAGAAACTACGGGATAGGGTGGCAGTTTTGTTGGTACAAGTTTAGGGTACATATGATTTTTGGTTGCTCTATATTACACTTTTTGTGCGGCAAGGTAACAAGAAATTGCTTTTTTGGCACCGTTTTTTTTGTTGTTATTTACACCATTCATCTGACAGGTTAGATCATGTGGTAATTTTATAGAGCAGGTTGTCACGGACGCGGTGATACCCAATATGTATACAATTTTTTTTATTTATGTACGTTTTACACAATAATTTCATTTTTAAAACAAAAAAAATGTTTTAGTGTCTCCATAGTCTAAGAGCCATAGTTTTTTCAATTTTTGGGCGATTATCTTAAGTAGGGTCTCATTTTTTGTGGGATGAGATGACGGTTTGATTGGCACTATTTTGGGGTGCACATGACTTTTTGATTGCTTGCTATTACACTTTTTGTGACGGAAGATGACAAAAAATGGCATTTTTTACACCGTTTTTTTTTTTTTTTTTTTTTTTAACGGTGGTCATCTGAGGGGTTAGGTCATGTGATATTTTTATAGAGCCGGTCAATACGGACGCGGCGATACCTAATATGTATACTTTTTTTTATTTATGTAAGTTTTACACAATGATTTCATTTTTGAAACAAAAGAAATCATGTTTTAGTGTTTCCATAGTCTAAGGCCTCATGCACACTGCCGTGTTTCACGGCCGTATGCGGGCCGTGGAACCGCGGCCTGGATCCCTCCTGAGAGCAGGAGCGTACGGCGTCATAGCAACCAGTGACGCCGTGCGCTCCTGCTCTCAGGAGGGATCCAGGCCGCGGTTCTACGGCCCGCATACGGCCGTGAAACACGGCAGTGTGCATGAGGCCTAAGAGCCATAACTTTTTCAGTTTTTGGGCGATTATCTTGGGTAGGGTATGATTTTTGCGGGATGAGATAACAGTTTGATTGTTACAATTTTGGCGTAGATGCGACTTTTTTGATCACTTTTATTACCTTTTTTGGGAAGTAAGGTGGGCAAAATTCCAATTTCATCATAGTTTTAAATTTTTTATTTTTATGGCGTTCACCGTTCGGGTAAAGTAACATTACCGTTTTATAGATCAGGTCGTTACGGACGCGGCGATACCAAACGTGTAGGGAATTTTATTTTTTTTCATTTTTAATCAGTGATAAATGTGTTTTTTGATTTTTACTTTATTTTCACTTTTTTCACTTTTTTTTGGGCCCAGACCCTCTTGGTTCTTGAAGATCCAGTGGGTCTGATGTCTGCATAATACAGTACAGTACAATATATATTGTACTGTACTGTATTTTACTTAAACTTTGTCTGAACAGATCTATGCTTTCAGCACAGATCTGTTCAGAACCATGGACAGCAGGACGCCTGAGAAGGCGTCCTGTTGCCATGGGAACCTTCCCCGTCTGCTCAGTAGTGTTCAGAACTGCGCAGACGGGGAAGGGTAAGGACGGGGCTTGGGGGGCTGCCTGAAAGCTCTCTCCCTCTCCATTCGGGGGACTGCAAAGGCACAGCAGCCCCCCGATGGGAGAGGGAGGGAGCTCCCTGAGCTCTTAACCTTTTCCATACAGCGGTCCGTATGGACCGCTGTATGGAAAGGGTTAAACGGCTGACATCGCATCACCGATGTCAGCCGTTTATACCAGGGTGCCAGCAATGTGCTGGCACCCTGGTATACCCACTAGACGCCAACGATTACACAATAGGAAGCGGGCGGGGGATCGCGATCCCGCCTACCGCACCTCCCGCACCGCCCGCAACCCTCCCCCTGCACCTCCCACCGTGCCCAAATAACTCAGGGGTGCAGGGGGGAGGGATACTGGACAAAGTTTTGAATCCTAAAGTTTCTGATCCCCGCGGTCAGGGACCGTGGGGATCATAAACTGCAGAAATCGCAGCAAACCGCAGGTCTGAATTGACCTGCGGTTTGCCGCGATCGCTGACATGGCGGGGTCACGGGACCCCCCCGCGCATTTAGCCTAGGTGCCTGCTCAATGATTTGAGCAGGCACCGGGTTCCGATCACTGCCAGCCGCACGGCAGTGATTGAAAATGCACAGGGCGTACATGTACGCCCTGTGTCCTTAAGTACCAGGGCACAAGGGCGTACCTGTACGCCCTGTGTCCTTAAGGGGTTAATAGATGAGGCGAGACTTGTTGTTCAGGAACGTACGGCAAAAGGTGTGTAGAAACCACAATAAAACAAATATCGCCATTAGAACCATTAGTAATTCAAAATCAAATGTATCCTTTGATTTAGTCTCTTTTGGGAAAGATGTACAGTATCTAACATTAAGGGTCCATTCACACGTCCGTTGTTTCTTTCCTGATCTGTTCCGTTTTTTCCGGAACAGATCTGGACCAGTTCTGTACCCTTTCATTTTCAATGGGTCCTGAAAAAAATCGGACAGCTCAATGTCTGATTTTTATATATATATATATATTTTTTTTTTTTTTTTTTCAGGACCCATTGAAAATGAATGGGTACAGAACTGGTCCAGATCTGTTCCGCAAAAAACGGAACAGATCAGGAAAGAAACAACGGACGTGTGAATGGACCCTTATATAAAGGGGTTGTCCGGGTTCAGAGCAGAAGCCAGACATATCCCTGTGTTCACCCAGGCAGGCCCTCTGATATGAGCACTGGCGCATACCCTTTAATTCTATAAGTTCCTGAACAACAAGTTTCACTCCATCTATGATTAGGGACCTGTAAGGGTCAGAAACGCGTTGGTGAGTGTTGGCTTTGCACAATGGAAATAAAATAAACGAGAAGTTTTATGGTACCTGAATGGTTTACACTTGTTATTTGGAGCCTTCTATCTCTAGGCCTCACAGACATTTTATCATTGTCTGTCTCTCTTATTAACTTGTGTTTCAGGTAGACAGGACAGCCCTGCACTGGGCAGCAGGTGCTGGACATGAGCAAGCGGTCAAGCTGCTGTTGGACTATGATGTCCCTATGGACGAGGAAGACTGTGTATGTATCTGGACTGTCTGGTAAACTGCTTAGACATTTCATTGACATGTCATTTTGTATAAAAACCATTTAATGAACTTATTTATTGCAATGTAAACGCTAGAGATGCCCATACACCTTCACATGGCTATCAGGTGTCCGCTCATTCTGCTGACGGCCGTTCTTTCTATATATGTTTGCTTTGGCTGAGCTTGCTTGTGTTTTCAGGAGGGAGAGTGGAATAAGCCTCTCCTAGACACCTCCGGCTGCTTGGCTTCTATGAGAAGAAAGCATCGGAGGTGTTGAAATCCAGCATTCTGAATCCTTTCCTCCCACATCTACTGTCGAAGGAGGGTGCTCACACACCCAGGACACACATTATTTTGGTCTGGGCCCTCTGAAATTGACAGGTTTTCCTGACTTTACTCTTATGTGCATGGGCACCTTATAACCATATGAAAAATAACCAGTATTACAGTTAAAATGTGTTTATTACATACAGGAACCAGTGAGCTCAGACTACATTCGCCAAAAAAACCATGAATAGATCATAGACGGATGATTAAAGGGATTCTGTCACCAGGTTTTGGGCTATAGAGCTGCGGACATGCACGGCTAGATCGCCACTAGCATGTCCGCAATATATCTGTCCTATAGGGCTGTGTGCTTTTAATGTCTTTAAAAAAGGATTTTATAGATATGTAAATGAGTCTTGTATGTGTCCAAGGGGCTGTACTAACCTTCCTGGAGCCCAGCCGTGCCCAGCCACGCCTGCCTGTGAAGGAGCCCAGCACCGCCTATGTCCTCCGAATCTCCTCCTTTCATCAACTATAGATTGCCTTAATCTTGCGATGCGTGAGTTCGCGCATGCGCAGTTCTTTCTTTGAGGCTGATGCCAGCACAGGGAAGGAACACTATACCGGCACTGCGCATGCGCGAGCTCGCATATCGCGAGATTACGGCAATCTGTCGTTGATGAAAGGAGGAGATTCGGAGGACATAGGCGGTGCTGGGCTCCTTCACAGGCGGGCGTGGCTGGGCACGGCTGGGCTCCAGGAAGGTTAGTACAGCCCCTTGGACACACATACAAGACTCATTTACATATCTATAAAATCCTTTTTTAAAGACATTAAAACCACACAGCCCTATAGGACACATATATTGCGGACATGCTAGCGGCGATCTAGCCGTGCATGTCCGCAGCTCTATAGCCCAAAACTTGGTGACAGAATCCCTTTAAGACAACGTTTTGACTGTTCCCTATTGGCCACTCATAAAGGACAACATCCGACCATGTCATAAGATTCCTAACTTCTTTTATTTTTTTTATTTTTTTTATCCTGGTCTCTAGTTTGGAATGAATGCTTTACTGCTTGGTGCATGGTTTGGACATCTTAAGGTTCTTCAAGTCCTTGTCAATGCTGGAGCCAAAATCAGCTGTGAAAACAAGGTGAGGTTAGTCCATAAGTGTCATGTTTTCCAAAAGTGTTGGCCCATTATGCCATTCTGTGCCTCTGGGACTCCTCTCTGTTCAGTTCTTTGTCATGCCCGCCACCATCTTCCGTGTGAATTAGGTGGACCTATGGACCTAAATTTACAAACGCATCTGTCTAAAAAGTGATGCAGAACTGCACAATTTGGTGTAACTAGGGTTTCTACACTTTTCTTAACTTGCTCGAAACGGAGTGGAGCTTTGTGTGAAAGGGGCATGGCCTGTGATGCGGCATTTTTCTCCCAAAAAGACGCCACATCTCTGGCGTAACATTCTGTCTTTGTAGTAAGCCAACCAATAGTTGGTATAGGGCTAGACAAGTGTCAATTCCTGCACCAAATCTATCATCCAGCCTGAGCCCCTGTGGTGGAGATCTAGACAGACGGTCTCATTTTACACCATCTATAGTATTAGTAAGTATGGGCCATGATATTTTTTTTTTTCCCTCAAAGTCCAGTTACTGTACAGGAAGAGATGAGGTGGAGAGGTGGCTGTACATGAATGTGGCTCTCTGAACTGTAGTTTATAGAGTTTGAGACACTTGACTTTGTTGTAACCTCCATGACTACCATGGAGATAGCTGCTTGTATGTGTGGCCACCTTGATGCCTTCTCTCTTCAGAGCCAAATGGGGACTAAGACCAAGAAATGGAACCTAAACCTGTCAGATACTTGTGGCATATGCCCTTGTTATGTCTCAGATGAGAATAACGCCTAGGGGTTTTCCAGTTCTTATGGCGGATTTAGATGAGTCAGTAATTGTTTGCGCAATTAATGAAATGATCGCATTTAGCAATTTAAAGCCAGTGACAGATTATAGTGTACAAATTTATTCACATGTGATTGTTTACTCGCTTAATGGAGGATCATTCTCTGCATTTAGACAGCAACAATATACATAAAACACGCCTGTTTTTAAATCCACAAAGAGCACACAATGTACATTACCGCAATTCAATACTACAAATTTGGGCACATAAAAAACAAATATATGGTGTCTCAGCAAAACCATATAACACACCTATAAAATACCATACGATGATGAATTGGTATATAATTCTTTATTAATAAATAGTTAAAAATGGGCAAACATCTAAGGCTACTTTCACACTAGCGTTCGTCGGTCCGCTCGTGAGCTCCGTTTGAAGGAGGTCACAAGCAGACCCGAACGCAGCCGTCCAGCCCTGATGCAGTCTGAATGGAGCGGATCCGCTCAGACTGCATCAGTCTGGCGGCGTTCAGCCTCCGCTCCGCTCGCCTCCGCACGGACAGGCGGACAGCTGAACGCTGCTTGCAGCGTTCGGGTGTCCGCCTGGCCGTGCGGAGGCGTGCGGATCCGTTCAGACTTACAATGTAAGTCAATGGGAACGGATCCGCTTGAAGATGTCACCATATGGCTCAATCTTCAAGCGGATCCGTCCCCCATTGACTTTACATTGAAAGTCTGAACGGATCCGCGCAGGCTACTTGCGCACTTGCAAATTTTTTTAAAGTTATTAATGCAGACGGATCCGTACTGAACGGAGCCTCCGTCTGCATTAATATGAGCGGATCCGTTCAGAACGGATCCGCCCGAACGCTAGTGTGAAAGTAGCCTAAAAGGTGGCAGTCACTTACAAAAGGTGGTGATAAAAAACTGAAACCAAGAAAGTGCTATATTGGTACATCAAGTAACAAATGTGGTACTATGGTGGACACCTTAACCCCAGAGTAATTGGTCACAACATAGTTCTCCAACAGAAGTATACCGCAGTATAAAAAGTAAAGGCACAAAGTGGCAAAAAGACAACTGTGTACAGAGCACTCTCTTGAATGTATAAAGTGGAACTCCAGCACCAATTGAAGTCTAATCCAAGGCTCGTCACAGTTCCAGGGTATGTTCAAACCCACGTGGAATCTTGTACAGTAAACGGAAATGGATCCAGCGAGTAATTAAAAAAAAATAAAAAATAAAAACTGCTTGCCATTTGACGTGTTTCGATTGATACCTCGATCTTAATCACAGACATTAAGATCAAGGTATCATTCGAAACGCGTTAGTTGGCATAAGGCTGTGTGTCTTTTAAAGCATGTAGAATAAAGCCTGAATTTGTATCACTTGCTGGATCTGTTTTCGTCTGCTGTACAATACTGATCATTTTACAGCTCGTGTGTTTTGCCTATAGCTTCCTTATAGTTTAATTAGTTATTGTATGGTGTTTATAGGTCACAAGTCTACAATGACGAGCGATAATTAATTCATTTGCATTAACTATTTTCCAGGCGTTGACCGGGCATTTTTCAGTACATTCGTTTTTAGTTGCAATTTCTGCTGCACAATTTTTGTCCAACTTGAGTCGTTAGCGTTTTAAATTGTAAAAATGATCAAATAGTCTAAATGCTCCATTACTTATTGATGACCTATCCTTCTCAATATCAGGATCATCTGATAATCTGGGGGTGGTCTGACTCCTGTTGGGAGCAACGCTGCAGTGACTCCTGGCTTAAAGTGCAATGCGAGTGTAACTGTAGATGACCTGAAACCAGTGTATCTATCGCTGCCTGATGCATCATCGTGGTTGTGTTGTTATCTTGTGTAGTATTCATTTTATGTGTTCAATTTCCAGAATGGGATGAACCTGCTCCACTGTGCAGCACAAAGAGGTCACATTGAAGTCCTGCAGTTTATTATGGAGGATCTGGAGGACATCAAGCTAGATAAGACAGATAAGGTAATCCGGACAACCTTACCTGGTCATCATAAAGGTCATGATGTGCAACCAAAGATGATGTGCTTAATATGGTGTAGAGCTCTGTCCAGAGATTCTCCTGTATTCTTTCCTCCTGATTACGTCGTTCCTTTTAGTCTGAAGGCTTCAGTAATTTAATTTAAGCCCTAAATGATATCAGTAGGTGTTAGATGCTGCCGTGACGTAGGTGTAATGTCTGTAACATAGATCCTGAGAGTTCTGTGAGGAGCTTGAGGAGTGTTGCCACTGATTATAGCATTACTTGCTGGTGATGAACATGGTTTAATGGAATTTCTTAATCTCTTCTAACTGGACGAAGTTTATAGCTCTGTTCTTTGAGATCTGTCTTAATACAAGAACTCTATAGAAGGCTGACATTTGTAGTGAATGAGAGATGGGTGGAGGTATGTGAAAAGTGAATGACATCTCCTGTGGGCACTTTTTGTGTAAAAACAAAAACAAAAAAACAACTTTTGACATGTCCTGGTGACATGTCAGCAGAGATGATGGGTAGAGGTCCAGGTGCTGAGACCCTACCCTTCATAAAAGAAGAAGACAGAAGTGCTCAGCTGAGTGTTGTCCATATCTGCCCAGCAGTGTACAGATACATGGAAAAGCCATAGACTTTCTATGAATCTGTGCATCGCTCGCGCAACTCTGAAGAGAGATGTGCAGCCAAAATACAGATGCTAAAGGAGCATGGTGGCCAGCTGAAGGCTCCTGTCTTCTCGTTTTAGTGAAAAGCCAGGGTCTCAGCATTCAGACCTTTAGCAATCAAAACTTATATGTCAGAAGTTTGCGAAAATATTACTCTTTAACCAGTTCAAGACCTTTTCCCTCCCGTCATGACCAGACACTTAAAAAAAAAAAAAAAGGAAATGTTTTTGCGGAAAAAAAAATTCCCCCCCGTTAATACATGGGGCTTTTAGTTACTGTCGTTTTGATTTAGGGGTTACATACAGTTTGTATTAGGGGTGGGTGATATGGACTAAAATCTATATTGCGATATAATTTTAAGCATGTGCGATATGCAATAGATATTGCGATATATTGTTTTCTATATTTGGGGGGGGGGGTTTAAGCTTTTTTTTACTAGCCCTCCTTAAGGGCTAGAACCCTTGTCATATTCACCCTAATAGAGCTCTATTAGGGTGAATAGGACTTTACACTCTCCCTGCTGCCCTGTACAACAGCAGGGAGCTGACCATGGCAGCCAGCCTCTGATCTGCCCCCCCTCCCCCCCAGCCTCTCCCTCTTATCAGCCCCCTCTGGTAACTCAAACCCACCCCTTCCTCCCCAGTATTAATCATTGGTGGCAGTGGCCACAGGGTCCCCCCCCCCCCCAATCATTGGTGTGGGCAGTTCTGATCGGAGTCCCAACAGTGTAATGCTGGGGCTCCGATCGGTTACCATGGCAGCCAGGAGTCACGCTACTGAAGTCCTGGCTGCCATGGTATGTTAGTGAGCAGCATTATACTCACGGGCATCGTGGCCGCCGGACGCTCCTTCTCATAGGTCTGTGCGGCACATTGCTAATGCTATAAGCATAAGCAATGCGCCGAACAGACAGAAGAAGGAGCGACCGGCGGCCACGGTGCACGTGAGTATTATGCTGCTCACTAACATACCATGGCAGCCAGGACTTCAGTAGCGTGACTCCTGGCTGCCATGGTAACCGATCGGAGCCCCAGCATTGAACTGCCCACTGCCAGACATCGTTGCAGACATCGTTGTGAAGGCCTTCGCTGTGCTGGACTCCGCCTCCATCTATCGTGGTGACATGGCGGTCTTGCTCTGTAATATCTCGGTGGACATCCCGCCACCATCTCCATGTCGCGGTCGGCTGGTGGGTGGAGCTGATTGGGAAGGAGCCACATGAGAGAACTGCCCCGCAGCGTGCAGTCATAGGGGCCGGGATATGGCGGCACATTCATTGGTGGCGCAGTGGCCACAGTCCCTCCCCTCCTCCTCCTACTCTGTTCTTATTGGTGGCCAGCGGCAGCCGCGCACAGTGGGGAGGGAGGGACTCTCGCCTTCTCCACTGTGTGTGCCGGCTCAGGAGAACATGGTGAGCGGGATCATATCGCGGTCCGGCGATATAGGCGATATGCACAAAATCTATATCGTGGCACAAATTTATATCGCATATCGCCTATATCACCCACCCCCAGTTTGTATGTATAATGGTGTGCAGCCATTTTATTTTTTATAATCATGTTTGCTTCATGGATATGCACCTGTGATCCTGAAGGTTCTAGTCTAAATTCTTATAGTACAAAAACTCAAGGTGATATACAAACAATACGGCCGAGCGATGTGTCACCCATAATGACATTCTGTGACATCACCACTTCATGGCTCTAGTACTCTGCATCCGCATAGACGCTAATAATATAATGCATCCGCATAGACGCTAATAATATAATATAGTCATGAGACTGCAGAAACAGAGCTGGCAAATGGTTGATTTCTCTATATCACAGATTCCCACATGTAGTCGAAAAACCCAGACACATCAACATGCCATGTTGTGGAAATAAAAATCTGCAGCAAGCTGCATCTTTTGTAGATTTCTTCTGGAAATTGCCATGGATAGACTGGTGAGGAATAATGTCAAAGTCTGAAGGTAAATTGGGCTACTTTCACCCTAGCGGCAGGACTGATCTGACAGGCTGGTCACCCTGTCGGATCTGTCCTGCCGCTATTTCGCCGTGCCACTGGACTGCTGCTTCGTCCCCATTGACTATAATTGGGACGGGGGCGGAGCTCCGGCCCAGCACGGGGAGAGGCCGTCGGACATGCAGTACTTTTAGTCCGGCGGCCCTTGGTGTGCAGCCATTTTATTTTTTGACCTTGAGTTTTTGTGACCCAGAGACCACAATAGGCAAGTGCCCACTGCAGATCCACGCACATCTGCTTTGTATTCTATGTCCCTTTTATATCTATAGAGTTAGGTTCAGGTGATGATGGGGGTCCTGATCCTTAGACAGCCTGCAGTCATCTGGACCAGTGTCTGGAATATGACATACGACTTGAAAATGTTACTTGGTCCTTTCAGAACAGTTGCATGAAATGTTTTCCATGGTTCCTAACAAACAGTGGAATTCAGTGGGTAGAAACCGGTCTGTCCAAGGGGTTATTGTTTTATTGTATAAATTTAAAATACGCAAAAGTGCTCATGTTTAACAGATACCCCTACGGAAGTTACTGTGACGGTCGACTAAGCACACAGTTTTAAGAGCTCGTTGTGGAATGTGAAGTAAGTCAGAGGTCGCACAATTTCTTTTTCAAAAGAGTAAAAATACTCCTCTTAACAATTTTATGGAGTATTTTTAGCCAAGGAGGAATATGAATCTTGCGGTAATTCAAATATATAATGCATAGGCCCACATAACGTTATGAGGCTGATATTTCTGCAGGGAAACCACTGCTAGTCTCCCATGCAGAAATAAATGTAGACAAATTTACCTTCATCCAACATCATACACTAAACATAAGACCACTGCTGCCATACACACACACAGCTCTGCTACATGTCCATTACACAGATAGAAATACTGTGTGCACATTACACACAGCAAACTGTACAATGCACTGGTTACACTGACATAGCCCTGCTTTATACACAGCTTCCATACATAAAGTACCTCTGCATTCTCCACCAGCACAGTCCTACACTGAGCCTGTGTTCCCCTAACTCCTCCTACACACATGGCTGATCACATGACTGACCTCACCACAGGTCCTGTAACCACAATGTAGTGTTTAGTCCAGACCCTGGAGCTGCTCTTGGTGAGAGCGATGTCCGTGAGGGGCGGGGTTTCATGTGTGCCGGACCTGACGGCTTCTGATACGGCGCTCCTGACTAGAAAAAGACCACGCGTAAAAATACCCATGAGTCTTTTTTTTCCAGGGAGTAAAATGACCTGAACAAGCGTCTATGAGGCTTGTACAGGAGTTATTGCGACCTCTGGACTAAGTAATGATTGACTTTTATATGGACTGTCTAAGGGGATAGGGCGGCCTAGGATGCTGAGGTTAACCCCTTAAGGACCGGGCCATTTTTCACCTTAAGGACCAGGCCATTTTTTTGTGTCACTTTATGTGGTAATAACTTTTAAACCGCTTTTACTTATGCAGGCCATTCTGTGATTGTTTTCTGATCACATATTGTACTTCATGACAGTGGTAAAATTGAGTAAAAAATAAAAATGTACCAAAAATTTGAAAACTTAGCAAATTTCAATTTCTCTACTTTTATAATATATAGTAATACCTCCAAAAATATTTATTATTTTACATTCCCCATATGTCTACTTCATGTTTGGATCATTTTGCGAATGCCATTTTATTTTTTTGGGGATGTTACAAGGCTTAGAAGTTTAGAAGCAAATCTTGAAATTTCTAAAACCTACTTTTTCAGGACCAGTTCAGGTCTGAAGTCACTTTGTGAGGCTTACATAATAGAAACCACCCCAAAATTACCCCCTTTTAGAAACTACACCCCTCAAGGTATTCAAAACTGATTTTATAAACTTTAACCCTTTAGGTGTTCCACAAGAATTAATGGAAAATTTCAAAATTTCACTTTTTGGGCAGATTATCCATTTGAATCCATTTTTTTCCAGTTACAAAGCAGGGTTAACAGCCAAACAAAACTCAATATTTATGGCCCTGATTCTGTAGTTTACAGAAACACCCCATATATAGTCGTAAACTGCTGTTCGGGCACACGGCATTGCGCAGAAGGAGGGATTGGAAGGCAGATTTTGCTGGACTGGTTTTTTGACACCATGTCCCAGTTGAAGCCCCTCTGATGCACCCCTAGAGTAGAAACTCCAAAAAAGTGACCCCATTTTGGAAACTACGGGATAAGGTGGCAGTTTTGTTGGTACTATTTTAGGGTACATATGATTTTTGGGTGCTCTATATAAGGCTACTTTCACACTTGCGCTTGATTGGATCCGTTCTGAACGGATCCGATCATATTAATGCAGACGGAGGCTCCGTTCAGTACGGATCCGTCTGCATTAATAACTTAGAAAATTTTCTAAGTGCGCAGGATGCCTGAGCGGATCCGTTCAGACTTTCAATGTAAAGTCAATGGGGGACGGATCCGCTTGAAGATTGAGCCATATGGTGACCTCTTCAAGCGGATCCGTTCCCATTGACTTACATTGTAAGTCTGAACGGATCCGCTCGCCTCCGCACGGCCAGGCGGACAGCTGAACGCTCCAAGCAGCGTTCAGCTGTCCGCCTGTCCGTGCGGAGGCGAGCGGAGCGGAGGCTGAACGCCGCCAGACTGATGCAGTCTGAGCGGATCCGCTCCATTCAGACTGCATCAGGGCTGGACGGAGGCGTTCGGGTCCGCTCGTGAGCTCCTTCAAACGGAGCTCACGAGCGGACCGACGAACGCTAGTGTGAAACTAGCCTTACACGTTTTGTGAGGCAAGGTAACAAGAAATAGCTGTTTTGGCATTGGTTTTAGTTTTTGTTATTTACAACATTCATCTGACAGGTTAAATTATGTGGTATTTTTATAGAGCAGGTTGTCACGGACGCGACAATACCAATTTTTTTTGTTTGTTTCAGTATTACATAATAAAGCATTTTTGAAAAAAAAAAAATATTTATTTTTTGGACGACTGTTGTGTAGCTCACTTTTTTTCGGGATGAGATGACTGTTTGGTACTATTTTGTGGTGCATATGACTTTTTGATCGCTTGCTATTACACTTTTTGTGATGTAAGGTGACAAAAAAAATAGCTTTTTTTTACACCGTTTAAATATTATTTTTTTACGATATTCACCTGAGGGGTTAGTTCATGTGATATTTTTATACAGCAGGTTATTACGGACGCGGCGATACCGAATATGTCTACTTTTATTTTTTTTACACAATCATTTCATTTTTGAAACAAAAAAAATCATGTTTTAGTGTCTAGAAAAAATTAAATGGAGCCACCCTCACCTGACATCCAAAGAAGCAGCTCATCCTAGCACAGACAGGGTGCAGTATAAGACATGTAATACCACGCTGTAATATACAGAGGACGCTACTGGACAACCAGTACAGGTGATTTACCAGAGAAATTGCCATGTTGATTGGTTGGATCTGAGTCTAAGTCAATTGTACATTCAGTCTAGTTTGAACTTAAGATGGCCCAGGAAAGAACTTTGTAAGGCCTGTTTCACACTGTCGGTATGAGTTCCAGCGGATATTTTGCACAGGTTTTTCCCCAAATAAAACTATAAAAAGAAGGAAACAATTGGCTAGAAAACATTAGAACGCCCTATGTGTCATGTAAAACGGTCAACAAATAAACCATTACTACTAAGTGTCATTAAGGCCTTTTCATGTCTGGTTATGAAAGGGTTAACAGCACGGTACCAGTCACACAGATATAACCTATAACTGGGGGCAGGTGGCGGTAATAACTAATGAGCACTCTCCCCACTAGTAATGGAAAGTCCTTACTGGTTCCTGCAGGCCACTGGGTACACAGATATAACCTATAACTGGGGGCAGGAGGCGGTAATAACCAGTGAGCGCTCTCCCCACAAACGAGCGCCAAGATGATTTTCAATGGGGGCAGGCATGGAGTAGGAATGTGATGTGTGTACAGCACTGCCCCCTATTGGGCTGGCACTATGTAAGGATGATGGAATCTTCGCAGAATCGTTTTTATCGACCCCCATTCTTTTATCAGTAATCCAGAACATGGCGTCTGTCAGTAAGCAAAATAAACTTTTTCATTTGTGAAGGTGTCCAAGTAGATTTCCCTGTACAGCTAAAAGTTTCTGATCCTAAGGGTCTCATCTAATGTAAAACATGTTAGTTTAGCCATAGGGGACAATGCTGGAACGTTAATGAAAGTAGAGCTTGCCTTTGGTAGCTGCGGGGTTCTGTACTTGTTGGCAGTCATAGCCGTGTTCACTGGAGCCAGGGGGCGCTCTGATACCTCATCACTTCATATTACGTCTGATTATAGTATTGCGTAGTGCATGATAGAGAAGCCTATATACTGTGTCTGTGTGACTGGGAAAACTGGTGACAGTAGATGACATTACTCCGATCAGTCATCAAGGTAACCTGGTAGTTTCCGTGTCACACGTCGGGGGTTATCACATACACATTGTGTTCTTTTCCTGTGCATACAGATCTTGCAAAGTTTTCTGTGCAGATTATTTTAGTTTCTTCCTGGTAGAAAAGAATCTGTTAGCATGTTTTGTGTGACCTATAACACACACCATTGTTGCCGTGTCTATGTGTTGGTGTCTAAACAGTACAGGATGTGAAGATTGGAAATGTAGGTCACATATAACAAGGACATTTTAGTTAAAGGTGTTTTCCTTGACTTTAATACTGATTTACCTGTCATCAGTATCTGATCGGTGGGGGTCCGACACCCAGCACTTGCAGTAGTGCCACGGCCCTCTCACGGCTTCTCCTGGGTCCTCTGGACGCGTTCATCTGTCCTGTGACCTAGGCGCAGCTTAGCCCCATAGTAGTGAATATGGCTGAGCACGATACCAAGTACAGCCACTATACAATGTATGGCGCTCTGCTTGGTTTAAAAGTTGGCGCTATACAGATACTTTTGATTGAACAAGTCACTGGCTATACTAAATTTTTAATTGCATATAATTACAAAAGTATTCAGATCCAGGTGCTGGTTTGAAAAAAGTACAATATGTTTCGTACCACAACCCAGAGGTTTTCTGGTCCCTTTTATATTGTCGGCTTGTCCTATGGCTAGCTCATCAGTATCTCATCGGCTTGGTCAGACGCCCCACACTCTGCTGATCTGCTCTGCAGTAGCTCTGGTGCTGGAACTGTATGTAATGGATGGTGCTGATTACTGCACCAGCGCTTCCATTCACTTCAGTGTACTATAAAAACCAGTGTTGGGGTACAGCCACACAGTCATGTTTCCTGATGCAGCTTTGTCAAAACGAGAAGCAGATCATAAAAGGACAGAAAGTATAAAGGACAGATACGACTTCATTTTCATTAAATTCACTCATAGTTTTGGCTTCCAAAACTGCGTTGGGAAACCTGACCGCGTGGCCGTAGCCTAAACATGCCCCGAGGTTGAATGGTAATTAGCATCTTTTGTAATTTGACATCAGCACGTCCTCTCTACACAGATTGTAGAACAGATACTATTCAATGTGGGAGAACACGTGCTGCTTAGTCAGGGTTTAGATACTGGAGTAATATTACATGACCTGTCACCAGTTTGTGAGCATGAGTTGTTTTGGTTACAAAAGTATGGCTTTAATTACTCTTCCATTATTACTAATGGGGCTTGTATGGCAGCACAGAAAACACAGGTCCATATTTCATTAGGCTTCCTGTGTGCCATTGTGTGGTATCTCCTTGACACTCTACCCTAGAAGGTGAGACTATTTGGAAGGGCTTCTTCACATAGTTTTTTTGCCTGCATTTTTTTTTTTTTTTGGGAACCTGTCACCACGAAATGCAGCGCAATCTGCAGGCAGCATGTTATAGAGCAGGAGGAGCTGAGCAGACTGATATACAGTACAGACCAAAAGTTTGGACACACCTTCTCACTCAAAGAGTTTTCTTTACTTTCATGACTATAAAAATTGTAGATTCACACTGAAGGCATCAAAACTATGAATTAACACATGTGGAATTATATACATAACAAAAAAGTGTGAAACAACTGAAAATGTCATATTCTAGGTTCTTCAAAGTAGCCACCTTTTGCTTTGATTACTGCTTTGCACACTCTTGGTATTCTCTTGATGAGCTTCAAGAGGTAGTCACCTGAAATGGTTTTCACTTCACAGGTGTGCCCTGTCAGGTTTAATAAGTGGGATTTCTTGCCTTATAAATGGGGTTGGGACCATCAGTTGCATTGTGGAGAAGTCAGGTGGATACACAGCTGATAATCCTACTGAATAGACTGTTAGAATTTGTATTATGGCAAGAAAAAAGCAGCTAAGTAAAGAAAAACGAGTGGCCATCATTACTTTAAGAAATGAAGGTCAGTCAGTCCGAAAAATTGGGAAAACTTTGAAAGTGTCCCCAAATGCAATCACAAAAACCATCAAGCGCTACAAAGAAACTGGCTCACATGCAGACCGCCCCAGGAAAGGAAGACCAAGAGTCACCTCTGCTGCGGAGGATAAGTTCATTTGAGTCACCAGCCTCATAAATCGCAGGTTAACAGCAGCTCAGATTAAAGACCAGGTCAATGCCACACAGAGTTCTAGCAGCAGACACATCTCTAGAACAACTGTTAAGAGGAGACTGTGTGAATCAGGCCTTCATGGTAGAATATCTGCTAGGAAACCACTGCTAAGGACAGGCAACAAGCAGAAGACACTTGTTTGGGCTAAAAAACACAAGGAATGGACATTAGACCAGTGGAAATCTGTGCTTTGGTCTGATGTGTCCAAATTTGAGATATTTGGTTCCAACCACTGTGTCTTTGTGCGACGCAGAAAAGGTGAACGGATGGACTCTAGATGCCTGGTTCCCACCGTGAAGCATGGATGAGGAGGTGTGATGGTGTGGGGGTGCTTTGCTGGTGACACTGTTGGGGATTTATTCAAAATTGAAGGCATACTGAACCAGCATGGCTACCACAGCATCTTGCAGCGGCATGCTATTCCATCCGGTTTGCGTTTAGTTGGACCATTATTTATTTTTCAACAGGACAATGACCCCAAACACACCTCCAAGCTGTGTAAGGGATATTTTGACCATGAAGGAGAGTGATGGGGTGCTGCGCCAGGTGACCTGGCCTCCACAGTCACCGGACCTGAACCCAATCGAGATGGTTTAGGGTGAGCTGGACCGCAGAGTAAAGGCAAAAGGGCCAACAAGTGGTAAGCATCTTTGGGAACTCCTTCAAGACTGTTGGAAGACGATTTCAGATGACTACCTCTTGAAGCTCATCAAGAGAATGCCAAGAGTGTGCAAAGCAGTAATCAAAGCAAAAGGTGGCTACTTTGAAGAACCTAGAATGACATATTTTCAGTTTGTTTCACACTTTTTTGTTATGTATATAATTCCACATGTGTTAATTCATAGTTTTGATGCCTTCAGTGTGAATCTACAATTTTCATAGTCATGAAAATAAAGAAAACTCTTTGAATGAGAAGGTGTGTCCAAACCTTTGGTCTGTACTGTATATAGTTTTATGGGGAAAGATTCCATATAACTTGTAATGTATTCATTCACACCTCTGCTCTTTCTGACTTCAGTTATATAGAGAGGCCATCTTATCATTCTCTGTGTAAGTGTGTATCCATAGATGTCGGTCACTGATAGCTGTACACATGGGAGGTGTCATCAGTGATGGCATTCTCTGTGTAAGTGTGTATACATAGATAGCTGTCAGTCACTGATAGCTGTACACAGGGGAGGTGTTATCAGTAATTGATACCATTCTATATGTAAGTATGTCCTCCAGTCCTCCATCCATATACATTACATACTGTCCTAGTCCTCTATCCATATACATCGAATATTCTCCTCCAGTCCCCTGTCTATATATGTTATATACACCTACTGCTCAAAAAAATAAAGGGAACACTAAAATACCACATCCTAGATCTCAATGAATGAAATGTTCCAGTTGCAAATCTTTATTCATTACATAGTGGAATGCGTTGAGAACAATAAAACATAAAAATGATCAATGTAAATCAAAATTAATATCCCATGGAGGTCTGGATTTGGAATGATACTCAAGATCAAAGTGGAAAAATTAAATTTTAGGCTGATCTAACTTCAGTGGAAATGCCTCAAGACAAGGAAATGAAGCTCAGTAGTGTGTGTGGCCTCCATGTGCCTGTATGACCTCCCTGCATTGCCTGGGCATGCTCCTGATGAGGCGGTGGATGTTCTCTTGAGAGATTTCCTCCCAGACCTGGACTGAAGTATCACTCAACTCCTGGATAGTCTGTGGTGCAACATGGTGTTGGTGGGTTGAACGAGACATGGTGTGCTTGATTGGATTCGGGTCTGGGGAACGGGCAGGCCACTCCATAGCGTCAATGCTTGCATCATGCAGGAACTACTGACAAACTTCAGCCACATGAGGCCTAGCATTGTCATGTATCAGAAGGAACCCAGGGCTCACTACACCTGCATATGGTCTCGCAATGGGTCTGAGGATCTCATCCCAGTACCTAATGGCAGTCAGAGTACCTCTGGCTAGCACATGGAGGGCTGTGCGGCCTTCCAAAGAAAGGCCTCCCCACACCATTCCTCCTGCCAAACCGGTCATACTCTAGGAAGTTATAGGCAGTAGAACATTCCCCACCGCGTCGCCAGACTCTGTCACGTCTGTCACATGTGCTCAGTGCGAACCTGCTGTCATCTGTGAAAAGCACAGGGCACCAATGTCAAACCTGCCAATCTTTCTTGGTGTTCTCTTGCAAATGCCAATCACCTTGCAAGGTGTTGGGCTGTAAGCTCAACACTGACTTGCAGGGCCGGTGTCGGCACCCTACTGCTCTTGGGGGGGGGGGGGGGGGGGTCTAATCGCACTCAGGTCTAATCGCAGATCACCTGGACTATTTCTGGCTTAAGAGTCCCTGCTATGACTCCATATATGGAATCGGTGCTATGGCCATGAAGCGGGTATTCCCAAGCATGGTCAGTATGCTTGGGGACACCCTGTGTATTTAAGTCTAATTACCCTCTCTTTCTAAAATGTTCCTGTTTGAATTTGAACTTGCAACCTTCTACATTAAAGGCAAGAACCTTAACCACTGAGCTATTGAGCTGAATGCGAAGCTGTGATAGAAAAACTTCATAGTAGTTTATTTTATTTTTTTGTAATAAAAAAATAAAAATAAAATGTATGGCACAAAATAAATGTGTAATTACAAAAAGAAAATACCTCTGATATATGAATGCATAGTATGTGGTAAACTGCTACTGAGGTTTTTAGCCATGATATAGTTACCGCCAGTTTACATGAAGCTCTATCGCTCAGTGGTTAGGTTTCTTGACTTTAATGTAGAAGGCTGTGAGTTTGAGTACCAGCAGAATCGTAAAAAAAAGAGGCTAAATAAAACTTAAATAGACACACCAACCTTTTTAATTTGTGTAACTTATTTTTTATTGGTGGCAACCCTAACAGAACCCCTGCTCCCCGGTGACCCCCATAACTTTTTTATAGTTATATCTAGGGAGATTTGTGGGGGCTCATTTAGGAGAAATCTGTGTGTTTTGTTTTTTACAATACCATTTTTATTCAATTTTCTTGGGAGATAGTGATGAAAAAAACGGCAAATCGGCCTTTTTTTTTTTTTTTTTTTTTTTTACAAATGCCACAAGGTGGCCCACTGAGATTTATCGCCCAAGGGCCCACATGAACCTGGAGCCAGCCCTGCTGACTTGTGGAGTCTGTTCCCGACAGTTTGAGCAGACACATGGAGGTCATTTTGCAGGGCTCTGGCCCTGCTCCTCCTTTTCCTCCTGTTCCTCCTTGCACAAAGGAGGAGGTAGCGGTCCTGCTTCTGGGTTGTTGCCCTCCTGGTTTACTGACCTGTCTGCTGGTATCTGCTCCATACTCTGGACACTGTGCTGACAGACACGGCTAACCTTCTTGCCACAGCTTGCATTGATGTGCCATCCTGGATGAGCTGCACTACCTGAGCAATTTCTTAGGGTTGTAGACACCACCTCATGCTACCCGTAGGGGAGAGAGCAATGACAAAAAATGCAAAGTGACCAAAACAGCCAAAAAGGCTGAGAACAGAGAAATGGTCTGTGGTCACCACCTGCAGAACCACTACTTAAGGGTCCATTCACACGTCCGCAAAATGGCGGAACGGGTCCAGAGCAATTCATTTTCAATGGGGCCGCCAAAAAATAGAACATGTCCTATACTTGTCCGCAGACAAGAATGCGGAATGCACATGGCTGGTGTCCGTGTGTTGCGGATCCACAATTTGTGGACCGCAAAACACTTGCGGACGTGTGAATGGACCCTTATAGGGGGTTGTCTTGCTAATTGCCTATCATTTCTGTCTGTCCAATTTGCATAACGGCAGGAGAAATTGATTTACAATCTGTTGCTTCATAAGTGGACAGGTTGATTTCACTGAAGTGTGATTGACTTGGAGTTGGGCCTCATGCACACGACCATTGTGTGCATCCGTGGCCGTTGTGCCGTTTTCCGTTTTTTTCACGGACCCATTGGCTTTCAATGGGTCCGTGGAAAAATCTGAAAATGCACCGTTTGGCAGCCGCATCCGTGATCCGTGTTTCCTGGCCGTGAAAAAAATAAGACCTGTCCTATTTTTTTCACGGCCAACGGTTCACGGACCCATTCAAGTCAATGGGTCCGTGAAAAATCAAGGATGCACACAAGATTGTCATCCGTGTCCATGATCCGTGTCCGTTTTTTCCTATCATTTCAATGGCAAACTTGACTTAGATTTTTTTTTCATTTTTCATGTCCGTGGATCCTCCAAAAAACAAGGAAGACCCACGGACGAAAAACGATCATGGACCTACGGACCCCGTTTTTGCGGACCTTAAAAAAAATAAAAACGGTTGTGTGCATGAGGCCTTGCATTGTGATTGTGTTCTTTATTTTTTTTGTGAGCTGTATGTGTGTATGTATAATATATATTACACACACACACACACACACACACACACAGATGCCCTGGTTCTCGGCAGCAGACCCGGGCTCTCGGTGCTTCCAGGGAACTGGTAGGCATTGCAGCAGTGCCCTCTCTCCATCCACCCCCTGCCCCAGCGGCCGTTACGGGACCACCCCGGCTTCTGTCAGTGTATTACTGGAGCACTGTATCGGCACAGCTTGTGCAGGCCTCTTCATGTCCCTGCATCTGGATTAATAGCGTGGGCAGCAGGGACTTAAATGACTCGCACATGCTGCGCTGACTCAGCGTTCAAGACGAAAAAAATCTATATCACAATTTTTGAAAAATGAACATTGTGGGGGTGAAAAAAAGTGTATTCATTGAATTAATTTGATTAATTGCACAGCCCTAATTGAGAGATCATTTTGCAAAAACATACTTACGGTTTTTCTTCTCCTCTAGCTCGGGAGGACTGCATTTCACCTGGCAGCTGAACATGGAAAGTTAAAGGTGGTGGAATTCTTGATAGGATCTGGCTGCCAGCATAGCCTAAAGGACAAGGTATCCCTGACCTGTAAACCCTGACTCAGATTTGTAGGCATCTTATTACTATTGATTCTTTTATTCTTTCATATTTGCTTCATCTATTGTAATGCAGTGATAAAAATGTTCAGTGCAAATGATCCGGAGCACAATAGACTACAGGGATTAGTGTGTGCGGACGCTATTGTTTCTTACAAGGAAGTCCGGAAGCATTTATTCTGTGTGCAACTAGATATGTCTTTTTTACGGGGATGCACTTTAAAGGAAATTGATTCTTGTTTATTAGGGGATGGAATGCAGTGGTTATAACAGAATTCTGAGGGATGGTCCTGTCCTCCCTGCTGATGCTGTTACTGCATCGATTACTTAAAGGGGACTTTTGTATCAATGGCCTATGCTTAGGATAAGTCCTCAATATCAGATCGGCGGGGGTTTGACTCCGAACACCCCTGCCGATCAGCTCTTCTGCTTTAGCACTGTGCGAGAATTACACACCTCTGCCCTCTATGGAACTGGGTACGGCTCCCATTCATCTGTGACAGCAGTTTTTGTATCCATTGGCGTACTCCAGTTCAGGGTGTCTCTTTCTGGGTGTGACGGCAATAATAATGCGAAGAAAGGGGTGTAAATGAGCTCTTAACAAGCTCTGCCTCTAATTCCACCAGATGTAAGGCAGCTATCCTATAAGTCAAGGTTCGATCCTTAAAATAGGCCTTGAGACATGACTCCGATATTAACTAAGCCAGCACCTCATCTGCAGACAGCTGTTTTGGGGTGATTTCCCCTCATCCGTGCAGAGCAGAGAGTACTGGCTTAACTAGATAGCTGGCACTTCCAAAATGAAGTGATCAAAGCTTTATTTCGGATCCCAGAAGCATAAAGAGCATCAAGGCCTCCGTCAAGCTGCATACTGTAGTTTTCCTCTATGACAAAGAATTCCGGGCCATAGCACAACTGGGCTGATGGAGAGCATTAGGTCAGCTTCAGATAGGGGCAGGTACAATTTAGCATCCATATCATGCCTGCAAAACCTGAAATCTACCAGGGTTCTTCTATAGTGATCACTTTAGAACTCTATGATTTGGTTCCAGCTGATGCATGGAAGATCTAAGAACTAAGACTATAATACAGTTGCGGCCCTAGATATATTTAGATGTATTTGTACATTAGAACTACCTGCTCTCCCTGTATTCATTGGAGGCCATTTGGCACCAGGAGAGGTAAAATACAGAGTGAGATCAGCATATATGTGGTACCTGCCTTCCCTGAATTTATTGGAGGCCTGTTGGCACCAAAAGAGATGGCATTTAGTGTAGGTTCCGGTCCAAAACAGATCACCTTGCCGTGGTGGATGGGCACAAATGATTTTGTGCAAAAATGTATTTGCCAAGACTCTCACACTTACTGTATATAATGAGCATAGCATTAGCACTAGTATATTTTTTTGTAGTGAGTATGGCACTATTTTATATATTTTGTATATTGCATTGTGTTTTTTTATTTTTATTAGAACAGTAAGTATTCCTCAATAGGTCATCCTCAGTAACACTTCATTATATTTCAGGAGGACAACACAGCTCTGCACCTAGCAGCAAAGAATGGCCATACAAAAGTTTTACAGACAATAGTTGAGATCAGAGTGGCACTCAGTGAAAAAAACCAGGTGAGTGGAAACTGCTTTTCAGGACTGTAGATAAAGTACATTTTATTGGCTTTTAGCGCTCATATAAAAGGAACATCTTGCATACCTCTATAACTTATGTACATAAAGCCATAGGGTATGTTGCAGACATTCCATACATTAGAATGGAGTTGTTGTTGCTACAGTATGTGTATGGATGTCTCTGAATCCCATTTAGATGAATGGAACCGTTGCTGAAATTTCCACAACAAATCGGACTCCTGTGAATATACCCCAATGGCTCATGCATACAAACGTATTTTCTTTCCGTCTCCATTCAGGGTTTTTTTCGGACCGCATGCAGAACCACTCAATTCAATGGCTTCACAAAAAAATTAAAATACGGAAGTTACTCAATGTGCATTCTGTTTCCGTATGTCCATTCCGCAAAATGATAGAACATGTCCTATTATTGTCCACATTATGGACAAGGTTAGGACTGTTCTGTTAGGGGCCAGCTGTTCCATTCTGCAAAATACGGAATGCACACTGACGTCATCCGTATCTTTTGTGGACAGCAAAATACATACAGTTGTGTGCGTGATCCCTTAAAGGGGCTATCCAACCCCTATAATGGGCCCCTCGCATACAATATACTTACCTGCTCCCAAGTACCCGCGTGGCTCCGTTCAGAGGCAAGGAGCAGGTAAGTATAGTGTATATGAGGAGCCCCTTCATTGGGGGGCGGGGGGGGGGGGGGGGGCGGGCATTATAGGGGTTGGATAACAGTCTGATTTCACAGGCTGTTGTTGGGAATGAACCGTTCCTTCCCGGCAGTCGTCCACTTGCTAGCGGAGGAGACCGCTGCTATTACATCTCCTCCTCAGTATGAGAGGAGTGATCATTATACCATCATTCTTCCCTATACTGAATCATTGTTTGAAGCCTGCAAACAAGAATGCGTTTTTAACTCCTCCCAACCGCACCATCTGAATGCACTGATATAGAGAAATTCAGGTTTATTTAATTGCATTCTAAATTAGGCGTCTTGTCAAGTAAATCACTACAAAAGGTGCAGTGATTTTATGTATTTTTATATTCGCATCCACACATTATCCCATCTTGTGTAGGATGCTTTTGTGGTGCATGTGGTCCGCTGCCGACATCCTCCATTGTATGCATTTTTGCTGGGGATCGCCGTTAGCAACGGATCCCATGCAGAGGAACTGCTCCCCCGGTTATAAACGCGCCACAGTGTTTGGGGTTTTTGAGCGTTTTCCTCCCATTTAGGTCAATTTATTTCAGTGATTTGTCTTGTTAAGTAATCAGAACACTTGTCTGATGCCCACAGAAATAACATATCCTAGTCTAGAAAAATCCAGGGCTACATTACCAAGTTGCATTGCTGTACAGCCACTGCATGCATTTTTCTAGTTTTTTCAAATTTTCTGGTTTGATAAATTGATCTATTTCGTCAATGAACAGGAAGGACTGACCGCCTTACATCTTGCTACAGAAGGTCGCCATTCTGATTGTGTCAGAATTCTCTTGGAAGCCGGATGTGACGTCCATGTGCAAACAGAGGTAAGGCTTCCCTTTGGTGATATGCAGACAGTGGGGCAATTTACTTGTCAAACATCTAAACTTTATTATAAAAGTACAAGAATGAATAAAACGGATGCCAAATGCCCAAAGAGGATAATGAACATGTACATGATGAAAAGCAAAAAAGTCATAGAGTAAAACAACAGTGCCTCTGCATAATCTAGATCTAGAATTTACAAAGATAGTAAAAAAAAAAAAAAGGGGGTAAGAATACATATCGGCCATAATAAAATTGAATATAGATGGATTCAAAGTAGGGCTCCTATTATTATTATTATTATTATTATTATTATTATTATTATTATTATTATTATTATTATTTGGAGGTATAATACCTAATGAGGTGAGGATATCCATGGAGAACAAACCTTGTGAAGCTGTTCTACTCCATCCAGTCTAGTGGGCAATAACATCTCGTATATAGCAATAACTACAGGGCGTTCTCCATTCAGCAGCAGCAGCATGGATACGAGCAGCTAATAGTATATATTATTTTTTTTTATTTTTTATTTTTTATTTTTGTTAATATTTTTATTTGTAAAAGCATAGATACAAATAAACACGGCACAGAAGAGAGTTATGACATTTCTCCCTGTACCACATGAGAAACAAACAATCAACATTAATATGATACATGTATGATCGCAGATTAAGGAAGAGTCAGCGCAACATTTGTTTATATAACTATCGTCGATACAATAATAGGTGGCAAGAATTCAAGCAGACAGCCAAATTTCAAGAGAGAAGCTTCACTAATTGGACTATGCTACTCAGACAGAGTGTATATGTACACCACTATGAACGAATGCGACATGACATATATTAATCGGGTCAGGAGAGAGAAATGGTAAATTCCCCATTTATTTGAGAACTACCTATGATTACCCTTTCTTGAATCCTCTGTACGATTCCCAGGCTAGCCAGTGAGATCTAAATTTTTGAATAGTTCTGCATTCCCAGTTAGAAATTTCCTCAAGCCTATATATCTGGTCTACTCTGGAGCACCATTGTTCAATAGAAGGGACTTCAGGTGACAGCCAATGGAGCGGGATCAAGTATCTAGCTGCGTTAATCAGTTGTTTATATAAATCGGTATTCTGGTTACCACTGGTTTTAGGAAATAGATTTAACAGCGCCAGCTCCGGTTGAGGTGCTAGTGAAGACGAACAGACTTTGTTGCAAATTACGAATATCTGTTTCCACCACTCCTTTAACGGAGGACAATCCCACCAATGTGTATGAAGGATCCTCGGGCTTTTAAACATCTCCAACATGTGTCAGACGCTGATACGGAATACAGACAGGTTTTATCAGGTGTTTTATACCACCTTGTCACCACTTTATAACAATTCTCTTGAATTCTAACACATCTTGATGCTCTATGTGGAGAGATCAATATATTGTCTATTTCTTGTCTGGAGAATGTTTTATTCAGATCCCCTTCCCATAATCTAATATACGCCGGTGTAAAGAGAGCATTAGGCAATCTTAATTTCTCGTATATCTGGGAAATTAGTCTGGTTGGATATTGTGTGCTGTCTAAAAGGTTTTCTAGCCAGACCGGCGCGCGTGAGAACTCCTTACCAGTTATATTTTGTTGAAGATATGCCTTCAGGAAAAGAAGAGGGGAGGTATTTGTGTGATTATAACCAAGTCTGGTTTTCAAGTCTATTAGGGAGTAAAGATGGGATTCGTTTAGTATGTCCCTTACACGAGTAGTGGAATTTTTAAGTGAGCCTATCACACTATCCAGCAGAGCTTTAGGTGCCAAATTCATAATATCTCTAATTTGTAGGGTTATGGAGGGAAAGGGTATACAGTGTTGAGAATCGTTAAACCTTTTCCAGGCAGAGAATGTTGCTCTTATTAAGGAGGAAGCTGATGGGGGCAGTATTTGAATCGTTCTGTGACCTAATAAGAAGGCTCTAAGGTTGCAACCCACCAAATCCTGTTCCATAGAGACCCAAGACTTGTTAGGGGGTTCTCTCAACCAGTCTATTGCTCTGGCTAGGAGGACGGCTTTACCATAAATTTCGGGGTCCGGTAGAGCAATGCCTCCCCATTTTTTTGCCCTGTTCAATGCTTTGTAAGACAATCTGGGTTTTTTGTTAAACCAGATGAATGAGCTAAAAAGGGATCTTACCTTGTTATAGAAGGCGGAGGGGACTTGAATAGGAAGGGTCTGTTGTAAGTAAGTCAGTTTCGGAAGAATAAATGAGGCCAAGATATTTTTCCTTCCAAACCACGAAAGTAGTGGCATTTCAAGATTTTTAATTATCTTGGTTATTTCCGCCAACAGAGGATCATAATTCAGCGCAAACCATTGAGATGGATCTATGCCAATTTTGACCCCTAAATATGTCAGAAAAGGAGCTGTCCAATTAAAGGGGGATGTTTGTGCCAATTTATTTTTTGTTGAGGCTGATAGTCCTGAGCAAATGATGAATGATTTACTATGATTCACTTTAAAGTTGGAGCAAATTCCATAATTCTCCAGGTGTTGGTAGATACTGGGCAGCGCGGATTTTGGATTGCTGATCAAAACAAGCATGTCATCCGCGAAGGCTGCAATTTTGTGTTCCTGATCTCCGAGGATTATGCCTTTTGATAGTGGGATCGTTTCTGATTTTTTGAAGAAGGGGTTCAAGCGTCAGAACAAATAGCAGGGGGGACAATGGACATCCTTGTCTGGTGCCATTTTTTATTCTGAACGGGCGTGATATTGTGCTATTAACTGAAATGGAAGCGGAAGCGTTAAAGTACATGGCATCAATGGCATGTAAAAAGGCAAGTGGGAAATTCTGGGAAGTGAGGACCTGCTTCATGAAGGACCAGTTGACTCTGTCAAAGGCTTTTTCGGCATCCGTACTGAGAAGTGCCACTGGCAATGATTTTGTCTTTGCATAATGTAAGATATTTAGGACTCTAGCCGTATTGTCCTTACCTTCCCTGCCTTTGACAAAGCCAACCTGGTCCCTATGAATAAGCGAGGGGAGAAATTTCGCCAATCTATTGGCTAGTAGCTTTGCGAGAAATTTGAGGTCTAGGTTAAGAAGGGAAATGGGCCTGAAATTAGGACACTGAGTATGGTCTTTGCCTTCTTTGGGGATAAGGATGATGTTTGCCTTGGTCATGTCAGCCGAAAGAGGTTTGTTCTCCAGGGACGCATTATATATTGGAAGCATATATGGGATCAGAGTGTCGAGGAAGGTTAAATAGTAAGGGGTTGGGAGCCCGTCCGGGCCTGGGCTTTTCCCCTTAGGTGAGTTCTTTATAACTTCTCTCAGTTCGTCATTGGTGAATGGGGCTTGGAGAGAAGCTTTGGCTTCTTCTGACAATTTTGATAGTGATAGATCTTTCAGAAAACCTTCTCCAGGGTGCCTACCCTGTGTGGCGTTAGCGTTTGGTTGGGGGGGATCTAAATTGTATAGGGCTTCATAATAGTTCCTGAATTGGGATGCAATTTTTGAGGGGTCAAAGATCAGGGATCCTGAGGCCTCTTTTAATTTATGCACATAGTTATCTAGTTTTCTTTTTTTAATCCTCTGAGAGACATACTTCGAAGCCTTATCGCCATGTGCGAATACCTTCTGTTGGGAATGCAGGTAGTATTTAGCGGAGGCTGTGTTTAGAAGATTTTTAAGAGATGTTCTAAGCTTATTAAGTTCCTCTAAGTGCGAGTTAAGAAGTGAACTCTTATGTAAACCCTCTAACTTTTTAATTTGTTCATATAGTGATTCCAGTTGTTTTTCCCGTTTCTTTTTAAGATAGGAGCTTAAGTTAATACATTGGCCTCTGATAAAAGCCTTGTGGGCGTCCCAGAGAATCTGAGGTGATATATCCTGAGTGTTATTTAAATTGAAGTATTCCTCTAAAAGGAGATGAAGGCGCTCTTTGGTCTCTGGGGTTCCCAGTAGGGATTCATTCAGCCGCCAAGGTTTGTTATAGCTCCTTTGTTGGGGTGCCGACACTGACAAGTAGATCGGAGCGTGATCCGACCATAAGATAGATCCCATCTCTGCTTCAGAGCATAGCCCAATGTGATTTTTTGTAATAAATAAGTAGTCCAGGCGTTGATATGAGTTGTGGGCAGAAGAATAGAAAGTGTATTCTAAGGTCTCAGGGTGTAGTGTGCGCCAGGAGTCTATTAAATGCGAATTCCAAAGCTTGTTTGTTAAAGAGCTAAGAGCTTTTTGGGAGTGTGCCGATTTGCGTGAAGAAGAGTCTAATAAAGGGTTTATTGCTACATTGAAGTCACCCCCCAGTATGGTAATGCCTTCCTGAAAGGGAGTAGCTAAGGACAAGACTTTTTTGATCCAAACGGTTTGTTTAATATTGGGTGCATAAACATTGATGAATGTATATGACTGCTGTCCTATTTTCCCTTTAATCATTAGATATCTACCTTCAGGGTCGCTAATCTGGTCACTAAAGAGAAAGGGGATATTTCTATTGAAACCTATACTCACACCTTTCGAGTTAGAGGAAGGGGATCCACAATGGTACCAGTGAGGGTATTGAGAGAATGATAAGTTGGGAAATTTGTTAATCTTAAAATGGGTTTCTTGAAGAAATAAGACGTTAGCTCTGTCTCTCCTCAGCACCCCAAATACATGGCGTCTCTTGGATGGCGAGTTAAAGCCATGTACGTTATATGATGCTATCCGTAAGTCTGCCATTAGGGGAGTGGAGGAGAGCCGAGACGTCTAATTTAGCATATGTATGAAGTAACGTCTGAAATAGAACAAGATAGTTTACTGACCAGGCTGTGGTGACAAGGTTGGTATAGTACTGCTTGATTCTCTCTTGAGATTTTCCCTGCGATCTAGGATCATATTGAACACAAAAAACAACATAAATAACATAAACAAAAACAGAATAGTAAGCAAAATCAATTGTCATCTGAGGGGAGGGGGATGAGAATTCCACTCGTTTAGGAATCTCTCCCTACGAAGTATAAGATATCTGTCGGTAGGGGCAGTCCGTAGATATATAGACAACCCCTCCTCCAGGTACCCGACTCTACATAGTTAAGCGATCAGAAATCAGGAAAGGATCGCAAACACATTTCACCTGAAGCTATATCAACAAATAGCTTAAAAAATAATGTACCAAGAAATTTGGGTAAGCCGCCTGCCAATAATGGAAACCTAAGTTGGAAGCAGGTAAAATCGTAGGAGGGTTATGATAATATTATATATGAAATATAATAGCCAACTAAAGGGGGAAAAGGGCAGAGGTAAGGGGTTAGCTATCGGCAGGGGTACTGTAGTGGATCCGCTACAGGTTATATATCTGCTAACAAAAGTTATAAGTCCACTAGAAAAGCTAGCTATATAACATAACCTAGGGGTTAACATACAAAACATTCCCCTGTTATCTGCCCAAAGTAGGGCCCATTAATGGGCCTGGGAGTATGCCACTCCGAGCAAACATATAGGGACTATATAAAAACTCAGAAAACCTGACATCTAAGTCATACTACCAGTCCTTTAGTTGTCTGTTGGACGAAACAGCTAGGAATATGGATTCCTGTCTTCTTTGAAGAGCGGTTGGTTCCGGATCAGAAGTAGTCCGTGTTGATCCTCCTGGGTGTTAGAGGGGAGTTCTTTCTCTTTTGGCGCTGTGCTTTAGGAGTTCTTCTGGGTTCGAATGGTGCCGAGTATTGGATTTTCGGGAGCGCTGTTAGATCTTGAATGTTGTCCCAATTCTCAGAGGCTGTATCTCCAGACAGTCGAACATCGGGGCCAGGTCTGCATGAGAGTGGATGTTGTGTCTGCGGCCCTCTACGGCGAAGGAGAGACCAAACGGGAAGGTCCAGCGGTAAGGAACTTTGTGAGCCCTAAGCCAGTCCGTCAAGGGTTTAAGGATCTTCCTTTTCTTTAGGGTCACTGGGGCTAGGTCTTGAAAAACGCTGATGGGGGCCCCGTTGTAGCTTATTTCAGCAGTTTTGCGTGACTTAAAAAGGACTGCTTCTTTATCTTGGTAGCTAAGAAAGCGGCAAATTATATCCCTTGGCGGATCAGAGGCCATCGGTTGGGGCCTTAGAGCTCTATGAGCCCTCTCGAGAATGATTTGCGTCGGGTATTCAGGACCTAGTAGGTCGGAGCATATAGCCAGGACCGCTGATGGCACTTCTGAGGCGGTAATGGTTTCTGGAATTCCTCGGAACCGGAGGGTATTTCTCCGGCCGCGGTTTTCCTGATCTTCTAGTGCTATATGAACCGCGTTCAATTGGTCTTGGCATTTCCTGAAGTTGTCTGCCGCCGCCATTTGCCACTCTTGCATGGAGGTTTGTGCCGTTTCCAGATTTTCCACTCTGCCTCCAATATTTCTCACTTCTTGTCTGAAGGATGCCAGTTCGTGTGCGACTGGTTCCAGGGCTTTTGCCAGCGTCTTTTTCAGGAATTTCCTGGAGATCGGCAAGCTTTGAGACCCTCTCGTTTCTTCGGTATCACTGTCAGCTTCGGAAACCTCATGGTCACTCGTAGCTTCTTCAGCTTGAGGTGCGGGCGCCATCTTGGCTTCTTTAGCGGCGCATATCGCCGCCGCTTTTTTTTATAAATTTATCCATATCTCCTTAATTGGATACGTTCTTTTGGTGGCGGGTAGCTTCCCTAGTTCTAGGATTCCCGATTTTCACCATTATTCGTCAGGTATGCTAGCGTTAGCTGTGTAAGGAGAGACTCGATGTAACGGAGCTCAGGCGCTTGCGACCATTCCCTTCCGGCGCTAGCTCCGCCCCCCGCTAATAGTATATATTGTATTAATTTGAGAACAAATCTATTCTCATGGTTTAGATTTGTCCCCTAAGAGGGACAAATGAGGTCTAGTTGGACAGGACTCTCCTTTGACTTCTGATATAAAGTTTTATACACGAGATCACAACGCAAGACCACCAAATAAGATGCGTCATACCTCTGACTGAGCAACCACAAAAGCAAAAAGGTGACAGTGTAGAATACGTAGTGTGTAGTCTAGCAGGAACATAAAAAGCCCTGTGTAAAATCTTTAACACCTTAAGGACCGAGCTCATTTTCACCTTAAGGATCAGGCCATTTTTTGCAGATCTGACCGGTGACTTATCCAGGCCATTCTGAGATTGTTTTTTCGGCACATATTGTACTTCATGACACTGGTAAAATGAAGTAAAAAAAATTATACATTTTTATTAATTAAAAAAAAATAAAAAATTTACCAAAATTTTTAAAAAATTGCAAATTTCCAAGTTTCAATTTCTCTACTTCTAGAATACATAGTAATGCCTACAAAAATAGTTATTACTTTACATTCCCCACATGTCTACTTCATGTTTGAATCATTTTGGGAATGACATTTTATTTTGTGGGGATGTTACAAGGCTTAGAAGTTTAGAAGCAAATCTAGAAATTTTTAAGAAATTTTCAAAAACCCACTTTTCAAGGACCAGTTCAGGTCTGAAGTCACTTTGTGAGGCTTACATAATAGAAACCACCCAAAAATGACCCCATTCTAGAAACTACACCCCTCAAGGTATTCAAAACCATTTAACCCTTTAGGTGTTCCACAAGAGTTAATTGCAAATAGAGATGAAATTTCTGAATTTCAATTTTTGGGCAAATTTTCCATTTTACAATTTTTTTTCCAGTTACAAAGCAAGGGTTAACAGCCAAACAAAACTCATTTATGGCCCTGATTCTGTAGTTTACAGAAAAACCCCATATGTGGTCGCAAACTGCTGTACGGGCAAACGGCAGGGCGCAGGAGGAAAGAAATGCCATACGGTTTTTGGAAGGCAGATTTTGCTAGACAGTTTTTTTGGACACCATGTCCCATTTGATGCACCCCTAGGGTAGAAACTCCAAAAAAGTGGCCCCATTTTAGAAACTACGGGATAGGGTGGAAGTTTTGTTGGTACTAGTTTAGGGTACATATGATTTTTGGTTGCTCTATATTACACTTTTTGTGAGGCAAGGTAACAAGAAATAGTTTTTTTGGCACCGTTTTTTTTTTGTTATTTACAACATTCATATGACAGGTTAGATCATGTGGTATTTTTATAAAGCAGGTTGTCACGGACGCGGCGATACCTAATATGTATACAATTTTTTTATTTATGTAAGTTTTACACAATGATTTCATTTTTGAAACAAAAAAAATCATGTTTTAGTGTCTCCATAGTCTGAGAGCCATAGTTTTTTCAGTTTTTGGGTAGGGTCTCATTTTTTGTGGGATGAGATGACTGTTTTATTGGCACTATTTTGGGGTGCATATGACTTTTTGATCGCTTGCTATTACACTTTTTGTGACATCAGATGACAAAAAATTTCATTTTTTTTTTTTTCTTTTTGCACCGTTTATATTTTTATTTTTTTACGGTGTTCACCTGAGGGGTTGGGTCATGTGATATTTTAATAGAGCCGGTCGATACGGACGCGGCAATACCTAATATGTATACTTTTTATTTATTTAAGTTTTACACAAAAATATCATTTTTGAAACCAAAAAAATCATGTTAGTGTCCCCATAGTTTTTATTTTTTGGGCCATTGTCTCATGTAGGGGCTCATTTTTTGCGGGATGAGGTGACTGTTTGGTACTATGTCGGCCGGCGTACATGCGACTTTTTTTTATCACTTTTATTACCTTTTTTATTGGTTTATTGCCTTTAGCATAGATCTGTTCAGCACCATGGACAGCAGGATGCCTGAGAAGGCTTCCTGTTGCCATGGGAACCTTCCCGTCTGCCACAACTGAGCAGACGGGGAAGAGGAAGGAGGGGAGCTCCCTCCCTCTGTCACCCCATCCATCTGGGGGCTGCAAAGGCACAGCAGCCCCCCGATGGCAGAGGGAGGGAGCTCACTGACTTAACCCTTTCCATACAGCGGTCCGTACGGACAGTCAGCCGTTTATACCAGAGTGTCAGCAATGTGCTGACACTCTGGTATAAACCACTGACCACCAATGAAAATTCAAGAGGAGGCGGGCGGGGGATCACGATCCCGTCTGCCGCAACTCCCGCACCGCCCCCCCTGCACCCCGCCGACATAAATTCATTCAGGGGTGAGGGGGGGGGGGGGTTTAAAAATATTTTAGTTTAGTTTGGAAATATGCCCTGTTGTGGGCCCCTAACAGAAATAATAAAAAAAAAAAACAACAACACATGCTTACCTTGTTCCTAGCAGCAGCAGGACATTGTCTGCTCTGATCTGTGGAGGAGGCGGAGCAGAGGCGGACTGCCGGCCCCGCCCCCCGCACATACTAAAGGTGTGGAGATTCGGTGTTCCGTGAAATTTTCCTACCCTCGTCACTTCCTGTTGTGACTCGGCCGCACCGAACATGACGTTCCCAGCTTTGGAAGGAGGTGTGCCGCACCGTGCAGGCGCACAACGACTGGGTAGGGAAATTTCACACCAGAGTTGGGGCGAATGGGCCACCTAATGCACTTGCGCCTTACCTCTCAGCTGGCTCCAGGTGATGAGGAAGATTTAACAGAACAAATGGGCATCAGATCTCCATACCCCACACTGCGCAGGTGCGGTGTATCCCGACTGGAGTAGTTAGCCGCGCTTGCGTACTGGCCCGTAATTTTTCCCTAACCTCTAACCACTGCTGAGGCTCCCAGTGCATGTGCAGTGTCGGCTGGTGTCCAGCGCATTAGGTGGCCCCTTCTCTCCAACTCTGGTGTGAAATTTCCCTACCCAGTTGTTGTGCGCCTGCGCGGCACACCTCCATCCAAAGCTGGGAACATCATGTCCAGTGTAGCCGCGTCACAACAGGAAGTGACGAGGGTAGGGAAATTTCACGGAACACCGGCAGGGGGGGAGTAATCATGGAGCAGGGAGCCGATGCCAGCAGGGAAGCAGGTACAGCTGCCAGAAAGCAGGACATGCCTCCCGCATACTGGGACCGCAGGACTGTCCCGCCGGATCCAGGACGGTTGGGACTCTTGGGAGGTATGCATCAGTCATGTGGCAATCTTTACACCATGACAGTTAGTAAGCAGAAGTGTTACATGACATACATGTGCTGGGCCAGAGCACAGGACACATTCATGTGATAAGTAGGGTAAATAGGACTAGTGGTGGAATCATGATTTTTATTACGGTTATTACAATAACTACATCATTGTGTGGCTGTCTGTAGTGATTTGTAAAATGGCTGTCTGTCTCAAAGTGATGCTATCGTGATGTTAATAAAGTTTAGCATAAAAAAAAAATGCAGCACGCACAGAGATCTGCTTCTACATTGACAGACATGAGATACTTCTGCAGGTAGTAATACTACATATTCTGCTTCGCTATACATCACTGTTCACCTGTTTAGGTACCTGGGCAGTTAACTGAAAGCCAGGTCACATGATACTTTTGAGGGTCACATGACTACAGAGTGCATTTTACAGGACTAAAATGGACCGTACCATTATTATTTTTTTCCTTAGGGAGAGGCAAATGCACGGATATAATGAAGGTCTGTGAGCAAAATTTTAAATAGATGTAAATTAGAAAAATGTTTGACATCCTCTAAGGATTCATAACAAATAAACCATTTCTCAAGAGAGTATCTGATGGATGTCTCCCTCCCATTGTAACATACATGGCAGCTGAGTACCTTGAGAAGGTTGAGTAGTGGGGCCAGAGAAACCTGGTGATGGCCAGTGCTAAAAGACTTTAAGACTTTATTCACATCTTTATATTAAAACCACATTGACAGTACAGTAAGCTTACGCATTTTGAGCTGGGATAGCTCTTACTGATGGCTTGAAACGGGTAATTATACCATGACACCAGTGTTATTTTAATGTGAAGATGTGAATAAAGTGTGAAGAACAGTGTGGCGCCGCACTGTCTACACCTTTCTCTTTGAATTTGCCTGTAGTTCGCCATTCAGAAAGCAGCGTGCGCATCTTTTTGGCTTTGTCAAATATTATTCTACATTTAGAACAGCGCTAGATGAAAAGAGGCCAGAAAATCCCTTTAATTTCAAAACCCATATGACCACGTTTACATGTGGCAGATTTGGTTTATAATTTTAGGTAGAGTTTTTATTTTTATTTTTTTGCTGAAAATCTGCAACAGAGATAGAATGCAAGAAAATGCGTAAATGTAAATCGGAAGCAGATTTCACCCTTATTAAATGCCAGTTTAAATCTGCATGTTAGCACATATAGATTTAGTCCAGTCACACGAACGGAATATGTGCTCTTTCATTACATACAAGTCCTGGCTTGACCCAAACTGATAGCATTATAAAGCTGATTCAGACGGCCGTATGTACAGTTCCGCAATTTTGCAGAACAGGTGCATGCCCATTCATTTCAATAGGACCGCAAAAGTTGTGGACAGCACACCGTAGTTCTGTTCCGCAGCCCCGCAAATAACATATAGCATGTTGTATTTTTGCGGACAAGAATAGGCATTTCTATATAGCGCTGGCAGTTTGCGGACCACAAAGCACTGCCACCTGAATGAGCCCTAAATCTGATGTGGTCACAGTTGGGCTCATTTGACTTGTGGTCGGGCCTTGACTTGTGGCTGTTACATGGGCGCACAAATAAGGCTGTACGACGGGACCAAGACGAGCCCCAGTAGGTGTATTATACGTATCATGTTATATTTGGAGCATAGGTTTCCAACTGTGTCCATTCAGTATTCAGCATATAGATAATTCTATCACATGTCTAGGACTTCACTGTTTCCGTATTTTCTTTCATGTATTCTTGTCGTCCTTTTTATTCTCAGGAGTATACGTTTCCTAAATAGTCACTGTTGTTCTGTATTGCTTCACAGAAGGGAATGAACGCTCTGCATTATGCCGCCTTCCACGGGCTCGAGGACATTGCCAGTATGCTCATCGACGCAGGAATTGACATTAATGCCGTGAACAATGTAAGTTGACATGGGGACATTTATCATGAGGTTAATATTTGAAGTCAGTTTTTTGCTTGATTCTGTGTTTGTGTACTTTGTGCCAAATTTATCAAAAAGCACGTTTGCCATTTGATAAATTTGGCTCAACTTTAAAGAAGCACTCCCACAGAAATGTTTATTCTCTAACCTGTTAGACTACTTTCCCATCTGCTCTTTTCCTTTCCGCTATTGAGATCAGTCATAGGATCTCAATAGCAGGGGAAAACACTTTTTTTCGTTTTGTCCCCATTCATTGTCAATGGGGACAAAACTGAACGAAAAGGAGTGCACCAGAATGCATTCCGTTCCGTTTGGTTGAGTCCATTCTGTCCGCGATGTGGTGCCGAGCAAGACAGATCTGTCCTAACTCGCAATGTAAGTCAACGGGGACTGATCTGTTTTCTCTGACACAATAGAAAACTGATCTGTCCCCCATTGACTTTCAATGGTGGTCATGACAGACCCGTCATGGCTATTTTAAAGATAATACAACCGGATCCGTTCATAACGGATGCAGACTGTTGTATTATTGTGACGGAAGCGTTTTTGATGATCCCAGACGGATCCAGCAAAAACGCTGGTGTGAAAGTAGCCTTAGGGTACTTTCACACTAGCGTTTTTCTTTTCCGGCATAGAGTTCCGTCACAGGGGCTCTATACCGGAAAAGAACTGATCAGGCATATCCCCATGCATTCTGAATGGTGAGGATTCCGTTCAGTTTGCATCAGGATGTCTTCAGTTCAGTCGTTTTGACTGATCAGGCAAAAGAGAAAACCGCAGCATGCTACGGTTTTCTCTCCAGCCAAAAAAAACTGAAGACATGCCTGAACGCCGGATCCGGCATTTTTTCCCATAGGAATGTATTAGCGCCGGATCCGGCATTCAGAATACCGGATCCGTCGTTCCGGCATGCGCATGCGCAGATCGGTAAAAATGAGAAAAATGTACAAGACGGATCCGTCGGTCCGCATGACAAGCGGAGAGACGGATCCGTCCTTGCAATGCATTTGTGAGACGGATCCGCATCCGGATCCGTCTCACAAATGCTTTCAGGCAGCAGCAGATCGGCGGATCCGGCGGCCAGTTCCGACGACGGAACTGCCCGCCGGATCACACTGCCGCAAGTGTGAAAGTAGCCTTAGAAAGGTACATGATGTAAATTGTAGTGAAGATAATCTTCTTACCATTGAGTGTATTTGTGAGTGATCCTCAGCTGTGTCATGTGACCAACACTCTGCCCTGTGGGCAGGAAGCCTGTTTCTCTGTGTATTCCTATGGGAGCCTCAATGTCAGTCTCATAGGAATGAATAGACAAGTAATGGACTTCCTGTCCTGTGTCGGTTGGAGATCAGTGTTTGTCACATGCAACAGCTGAGGATCAGAAGGGAGGTTATAACTCAAAAATAAAGTCACTGGTAAGAAGATTACCTTCACTACAGGTGAAGGTAAGGCTACTTTCACACTCGCGTTTGGTGCGGATCCGTCATGGATCTGCACAGACGGAGCCGTTCAGATAATGCAAACGTCTGCATCCATTCAGAATGGATCAGTTTGTATTATCTTTAACATAGCCAAGACGGATCCATCTTGAACACCATTGAAAGTCAATGGAGGACAGATCCATTTTCTATTGTGCCAGATTGTCATAGAAAACGGATCCGTCCCCATTGACAGCAAAACGCTGCAGGCAGCCTCCAAGGCGGAATAGAGACGGAACGGAGGCAAACTGATGCATTCTGAGCGGATCCTTTTCCATTCAGAATGCATTAGTGAAAAACTGATCTGTTTTGGACCGCTTGTGAGAGCTCTGAACAGATCTCGCAAACGGAAAGCCAAATCGCTAGTGTGAAAGTAGCCTAACACTTTTGTCTAGAAATGCTACTCCAGTTTTCTGCATCTCCCCCCCCCCCCCCTTACTGGAGTGGCTTTGGGACTTTATAAAAGTCCTAGTCATAAATCTGGAGTTAAACTCATTAACAGGCTACTTTCCAACCTACTTAAGTCACAAAAGTGAAAATCTGGAGTGCCCCCCTTGATTTCTTTTATATCCAACATTTAAAAATATATATATAATAGCCCACCCGCGCTCCCAAACACTACCAGGACTTTGTATCCGTCGGATGATCGCAGCTAGAGTCCCTGACACAGTCTGCTGCTGTGACTGTTGGGTTTAAAATATCATCAAGGTCTGATTTCAGGATATGAAGTCAGAGTAGGGACTTGCGCAGATCTGGATGCCTATATGGGTTGGGGGTGATTGATTTATGTGTCAGAGAAGCGTCGCTGACCTGCTTCAAATGGCAATCTATGTAACAAGTAAGCGTTGTCATTAATGAGGCTACAAGTGATTACCTGCATCAAGTGGCGATCTGTGGATAAAGGTTCCAAGTGAATACTTCTGCTTCAGATGGCGATCCTTACAGAGATGTTCTTCCTGTTGTTGGATCCGGATAGATTCAGGCTCAACCTCGAGTGTGGGTTGCGCTCCGGCCGGTAGCTAATCCACTCACACGAGGGAACCCCAGTTGAAGTCCGGGAACTTCGGCGTGTGACGTCACCGCACTGTGTATGGAAGCCTACAGGGGACACAATTAATCCGACGCGTTTCTGAGCCAAAACGGGCTCATTCGTCAGGGATAGTGAAGTGTGTCTTTCCTGCAGATAAATAGGCTACCGTTCCCATGACAACCACTGGTTTGTTTGGATCAGGAGTATTTAACCCTATCTATACCGTTTTTTATTTAGATTTAATTTAATCAAATGCAAACAGTTCGATCTCTTGATTAAGGCCATATGGGGCCAGGCTGTTTAATTTAAAGATCCATTTACTTTCTTTTCTGGACATCTCCTTTATGTAGTTACCACCTCTCTTGTTAATGGGTACTTTTTCAATCCCTCCAAAGGTGGATCCATTAAATTTGCTTGCATGATACTGTGTATAATGGCGGGATAGCGGATGTCCCTCAAATTTTTTATGTATGTTTCTCACATGTTCTCCAATTCTTATTTTGAGTAGTCTCTTTGTCCTACCCACATATATTTTCTGGCACGGGCATTTTATGTAATATATTATTCCTGCCGTATTGCAAGTCATATAATGGTTGAGTTTGAAGGTAGACTCTTTTGTCTTAATTTCTGTTATTGGGCCTTTAATGGATTTATTACTCAGTCTGCAGTTTGCGCATAATTTACACGGAAAAAATCCCTTTTTCAAGCTGCATTTATTTGTAGGTAGTTTTTTTTGTTATTGTTGTAGTGGCAGAGGGTGCCACCATATTGAGAAGGTTGGAGGCCTTCTTAAATATAAATTTTGGGAGCGCTGTCATCATTTCTCCAATTTGTTTGTCTTGTTTTAATATTTCCCAATGCCTTTTTATGATTTTTTTGAAGGTAGATGCACCTTCGCTATAGTTGCTAATAATAGGGATGTCAATTATATGTGGGTTATTTTCATTTGTTGTTTTCTCAACCTGTTTGTTCTGCAGAAGTGCGCATTGATCCAAATTATTGATTTGTTCTGTGATAGGTGTCAATTTTCTTATATCATACCCCTTGTCTATAAATTTTTCATTAAGTTTCATTACTTCGACTTTGTAATCTTCGACGTCAGTACAATTTCTCCTAGCACGTATATATTGACTGCGTGGGATGTTGTTGAGCCAGATGGGTAGGTGGCAACTATTCAAGGGTATGAAGCTGTTCGTATCAGTGGGTTTATGATAAGTTTTTGTTAAAATTGAGCCATTTGAGATGGATATGGTCAGGTCCAGAAAGTTAATCTCGGTCCTGCTCCAGGTAGGACTAAAATTCAGATAAAAGTCATTTTTATTTAAATTCGTTAAAAATTGTTCTAATAAAAGTTAATCTCCCTTCCATATAAAAATCACGTAGTCTATAAAACGTTTCCACAGGACCAGATTCGCACCGATCTCGCCCGAGGTCTGGTAGGTTAGCTCCTCCCATTGACCCATATACAGGTTTGCGAAACTCGGTGCGAATCTGGTCCCCATCGCGGTCCCCCACGTCTGCAGATAAAAGCAGACGTGGGGGACCGGCCGAGAGCGCCACCCACACTCGAGGTTGAGCCTGAATCTATCCGGATCCAACAACAGGAAGAACATCTCTGTAAGGATCGCCATCTGAAGCAGAAGTATTCACTTGGAACCTTTATCCACAGATCGCCACTTGATGCAGGTAATCACTTGTAGCCTCATTAATGACAACGCTTACTTGTTACATAGATTGCCATTTGAAGCAGGTCAGCGACGCTTCTCTGACACATAAATCAATCACCCCCAACCCATATAGGCATCCAGATCTGCGCAAGTCCCTACTCTGACTTCATATCCTGAAATCAGACCTTGACAACATTTAAAATAATGATATGAGACACTATAACTGGGGAGAGTTCTGGCTATCCCCATGTTACAAATGGTAAGGCTACCATCTTATTTTATATTGTAATGCGTAAAATTCAGTTCTATCCACTAGCAGTTAACAACTCCCTTTTTTTTTTCTTTTAGCAAAAGTCAACTGCCCTGCATATATCTGTCCTGCAGAACTTTCCATCCACGGCGAAGCTTTTCATTGACTGCGAATGTGACCTGGACATAACAGATTATGTAAGAGATGAGCAAGTTACTTGTATTGTGAATGAGTATGTCTTCTATGTCGAAACCCATATTATTATGGTTTTTATTGCTTGATATTTGCATTAATGTCTATTGCGACAAATTTATAATCCATGGTAGAAAAAAATATTACAGGAAAATTAAAGGCGTTGTCCCATTATAAAGACTTAAAGGGAACCTGTCACCAGGATTTTGTGTATAGAGCTGAGGACAGGGGTAGCTAGATGGCCGCTAGCACATCCGCAATACCCAGTCCCCATAGCTCTGTGTGCTTTTATTGTGTAAAAAAAACGATTTCATACATATGCAAATTAACCTGAGATGAGTCCTGTCCCTGACTCCTCTCACACACAGGACTCATCTCAGGTTAATTTGCAGTCCCATAGAGTTGAATGGGTCAGCAGTGCACAAGTACGTGACTGCTGCCCAATTCAAACTGGGAACACTGTGTTTCTGTACTTGTGAACGCTCGGGCCCCAGCGGTTGGTCCCCTACAAATCAGACCTTTTATCCTCCGTGGATGGGGAGAAGTCTTCATAATGGGACCCTTAGCCCCCATTCACACGTCCGCAATTTTGTTCCGCATTTTGCAGAACGGAATTGCGGACCCATTCATTTCTATGGGGCCGCACGATGTGCTGCCCGGATACGGAATTGCGGACCCGCACTTAGGGGTCCGCAATTCCGTTCCCGAAAAAAATAGAACATGTCCTATTCTTGTCCGCAAAATGCGGAACGCACATTGCCGAGGTCTGTGTTTTGCGGATCAGTGGATCCGCAAAACACGCTACGGACGTGTGAATGGGACCTTAAGCTGTATATTAACTCTAACTTCACACTGAGTTTTTTTGGCACTTATTTTGGAGTGTTTCCGCCTCAAAATAAACTCCAAAAAACACCTCATGAAAGAAAAAAAATTTAAAAAACGTTGAAAGCACATTTTTTAAATCCATTGTGTGTACTTTAAGGTGCTCAACACTAGTTGCAGGAAAAGTTGCTGGACTAAAGTCAGATGATTTAGTTGTTGATCAAGTCGACGATATTTTAATGTAGCAGCTGCTTTCTCATTAGCTCTTTCTTCCTACTAGAGACGTAGATAAAGACAAAGGGGGTTATAAATTAAGACCGCCATTTTAGACGCCGGTCTTAACAACCCCTGCGCTGGTGGTGGATCTGCCATAGTTATGTAGAGGCCCCGGCCTCTACATAACTTCAGCGCATCCACCGCTGGTCTAAATCTACGCCAGCTTCCTTTCTCGTGTACATTTAGAACATTTTGTACGCCTAAAATAGGCGTAGAAAATGATACATGACTGCGGCCTGCCCACTTCACATCCCCTCTTTAGACCTGGCGTGAGCGGGTAAAAGTTGCAGATTGCAGCGATGATGACCTTTGGGCCGCAATCTGCGACAGATATATGCCAGACAACTGGTGTAATTCTGATAACAAAAAAGTTCAGTTTTAGTCCTCCTACAGACAACCAGTCCTATAGATAAAGCCAGGCTAAGACTACACCGTGACTTGTGGGGCACAGTGTGGCACTACTGCGTCATGCACATATTCCCCTTCATTAGTTTAAGTTGGGCATATTTCGTATGTGTAATGCGTCCTTGTCTTTCCAGAGACTGCAGACTCCTCTCCATATCGCAGCAGAACATGGGAGGCAGGACATGGCAGAAATGATCCTTATTGAAGGGGTGAATCTGAAGTTACAAGACAAGGTACAACGCTGACCCTTAAAGGGTTTGTGCACCTTTGTGGGGGGACTCGCTCCTTGAGAGACCTGCGAAGAGAAGCATACCTGCTTCCCGACACGGACTCCGACTCCTTCTCTCTCTCCGGCCTCAGCTTCTTCTCTCAGCTCCCAGGATATAAACTTCCGTTTTGATGCCACTACAGCCAATCGCTGGCCACAGCAGTGACCGGCGCCACTTGTGTCATGACAAATGGTCATGTGACACAAGGGAGGCAGGTCACTGCTGCAGCCAGCGATTGGCTGCAGCGGCGTAAAAAAGGAGAAGCCGAGGCAGGGAAGAGAAGGAGCGGTGAGCCAGCTCCCAGAAGCAGGTAAGTATTCTTTCCTTTGCAGGTCTGCCAAAGAGGGAGGTCTGCCCAACCCCTTTAATATTGCATGTAGGTGGAGCTGTACAGTATATAGCCCTGTACCCATATAACAAATGTGCTTTACTTTCCAGCAAGGGAAGACCTCGCTTGATGTGGCTGCTCGCGGGAATCACATCAACTTGGCAGACATGATCATTAAGGCAGATCGGTTTTACAAGTGGGATAAGGTATGAAGGAAATGTGCCATCCATATGTCGTAACCCTGCAGAAGACTTGGTTTCCTAATATTTCCTTGGGAAGCATCTGGATTCAGATTTGTTTCTTGATCTCTTTAATGACAGGACAATTTGAACAGTGATTCAGACTCCTGGGGGGCCAGACACTTGACTTTCAGACAGGACCATCGCCTGGAGACGCAGCATATCCGCTCTGTTATTTGGAGGCTTGCGACAAAATACTTAAAACCCAATGAGTGGAAGAAGCTGGCCCAATACTGGAAATTCACAGATGCCCACATCCTGGCTATAGAGCAGCAGTGGACAGGTATAGCGCCTCTATGGTCTGCTGCTGCATAGAAAATGCCACTGTACACGTTATCATTTTAAAACCTTTTCAAATTAGTTTTTTCTTATTATAGCTGAGTAAGAGCACCTTCACACGCAGCAGATTTTGTTGCTTAAAATTCTGCAACTCAAAATCTGTTCCATTCATCTGCATTGGGGTCATTTTGGCTGGAAGCACATGGATTTCTGCAGTCCCATTCAAATGGTTGGAAATTATTTTCAAAATCTGCATCATGTGAAGGTACTCAAAAAATCAGAAGTATAAGTATTTCTTAAAGGGGTTGTCCAGCTTTTTGACTTTTTAACTTTGATCCCGAGTCAGCACAACCCCTTTTAAAGGAGCTTTCCCATCACAGACAATGGGGGCATGAATCTGCCCTTCATTGATTTCTATGGTGCCACCGAAAATAGCCAAGCGCTGGTTCGGCTATTTCCGTCGGCCCCATAGAGATGAATGGGAGTGGTGGCTGCGCAAGTGTGGTGCGCTCCCATTCACTTGTATGCGGAGAGCGCTTGCGGTGGCTGGACCCCGGGAAACCTGGGGTCCTCCAGCCACCGCTCTTCCCGCTCCATTCTCGGCGTAGAGGTGGGACCCACACCTATCGGACAATAGGGGCATACCCTAGCGATATGCCCCCATTGTCTGTGATGGGAATACCCTTTTAAGTACACTTGTCAGAGCAGTGTCTTATAACAAGCCGGGGAGACTAGGTAATGCATAACTTTTCTTTTCTTTCCACAAAGAATTACCTCCATTTACTAAATCCATAATACTCCTTTTAAGGAAAATACGGTTCCATAGCATGATGTGGTGCTAAAATCTCATTACGATTATCATAGAAAGTAGTTACACTTCTGGAGATTCAAATATGTATACTAGTCTATGTAACTGGTTCACATATACATGAGCTCACAAGATCTTTTTGTCTTAGGGAGCAAAAGCTACAGGGACCATGGACACAGAATGCTGCTGATCTGGTTGCATGGGGTGGTGATAGCTGGAGATAACCCGGTGAAAGGATTGTATGAAGGGCTTGTTGGCATTGGGAGGAGAGATCTAGCAGGTAATTGTTTGATTTATGGCTGATGCTGAGCAATCCTTTCTTCTCCTCACAGAACCAATAGATATCTTGTATCTCATTGAAACATTGTCATGCACTTAACCATTATATGTACGGCAGAAGTCCAGTCAAATAACGCGCACACGCAAGTGTAGTGGGTGCCATAGCCACCGAGTTTCTGCCATCAGCAGACACCCAGGGCTAATGACTGCGATCAGCAATAACACCGATCAAAGACATTTAACCTCTGTTACTGTGGTCAGTTGCGAACACTGCAGCTCAGGCAGCTTTTCCCAGGGGCTCTAAGCTCCTGGAGCAAAGACGGCTTCCCTGGTTTGAGATCAGGGAAGCAGTTCGCTGGTGATAACCTAGAGCCTGCTTGAGGCTACCATGCCTAACACAGGTATATTCCTATGGGGGTCTGCGGGTGGCAGTGCTCCATAGGAATATATAGAATCTCTGATAGGCTATGTATTCTCGAATACAGTAAATGCAGTGTATGGAAAAAGCAACCTAATGATAGCATGTTAAAGTCCCTAGGGGGACTTTAAAAAAGTGGGGGGAAAAAAAGGTTAAAGTTTCTAAATATATTTAAAGAAAAGTTATCCAAAGCCGTGCATGCTCCAAAATGATATCAATAAAGGCTACAGATTGCCCTGCAAAAAATGAGTCCTCAGCTTCGTAGACGTAACTATAAAAAAAGTTATGGGGGTCAGAATATGGTGATACAAAGAAAAAAATAATTTTTTCCTAAGTTTTGATTTATTTTTCTTTCCACTTCATCGTATGCATTATTAAATAGTGCCATTAGAAAGGACAACAGGCCCCCATATGACTTTGTGAACCCAAAAAAAAAGGGTTATGGTTCTGGGAAGGTAGGGAGTAAAAAACAAAAAAAAAGGTGAAAATCTTAAGCTCCTGAAGGCTTATAGGGGTTCTGCACTTTGTTTAAGAGGATAGATCATCGCTGTTTGAGAAGGCAGCGGCGCTCCAGCAGCGCCTCGGCCTTCTCACTGTTTACTGCTGGCTCAGTGACGTTCCGACTTGTATCAACTTGCCTTGGCGCGGCTAAGCTCTGTTCACTTGAATGGAGCTTAGCCCTGCCCAGGCAAGTTGATACTAGTCGTGATGTCACTGGAGTGCCGCTGCCTTCTCAGATGCTGATAATCTATCCAGAGGATAGATCTTCAGTGTAAACAAAGTGCAGAACCCCTTTTTAAAGGTTTATTTTTTATTTATTTTTTTACTGATGAACTATCATCTGGATAGGTCATTATTATCTGATCGGTGGGAGGTTTCTCTTTTTGAGAAGGCACCAGCGCTTGCAGTAGCACCATGGCCTTCTCTCAGCTTTGCCTGGGCCATGTGATGTCACAATCATTGGTCACATGGCCGAGGCTCAGCTCAGCCTTAGTGAAGTGAATGGGGCTGATCTGTGATATCAAGCACAGCCGTTATCAGACGCATTTGAGCAAAGAGAAGGCCGCGGCACTACCTTCTTAACCACCTCCCGACCGCTGTACGCGTATATGCGTCCGGGAGGTGGTTGCTTTACTCCTCCTGGACGCATATACGCGTCTTCTCGCGAGACGCGAGATTTCCTGTGAACGCGCGCGCACAGGCACGGAAGGTAAGCGAGTGGATCTCCAGCCTGCCAGCGGCGATCGCTCGCTGGCAGGCTGGAGATCCGAATTTTTTAACCCCTAACAGGTATATTAGACGCTGTTTTCATAACAGCATCTAATATACCTCCTACCTGGTCCTCTGGTGGTCCCTTTTGTTAGGATCGACCACCAGAGGACTCAGGTAGGTCAGTACAGTCCCACCAAACACCACACTACACTACACCCCCCCCCCCCCGTCACTTATTAACCCCTTATAAACCCCTGATCACCCATGATCACCCCATATAAACTCCCTGATCACCCCCCTGTCATTGATCACCGCCCTGTCATTGATCATCCCCCTGTCAGGCTCCGTTCAGACGTCCGTATGATTTTTACGGATCCACGGATACATGGATCGGATCCGCAAAAAGCATACGGACGTCTGAATGGAGCCTTACAGGGGGGTGATCAATGACAGGCGGGTGATCACCCATATACACTCCCTGATCACCCCCTGTCATTGATCACCCCCCTGTCATTGATCACCCCCCTGTAAGGCTCCATTTAGACGTCCGCATGATTTTTACGGATCCGATCCATGTATCCATGGATCCGTAAAAATCATGCGGACGTCTGAATGGAGCCTTACAGGGGGGGTGATCAGTGACAGGGGGGTGATCACCCTGATTACCCTGATCACCCCCTGTCATTGATAACCCCCCTGTAAGGCTCCATTCAGACGTCCGCATGCGTTCTGTGGATCCGATCCATGTATCCATGGATCCGTAAAAAATCATGCAGATGTCTGAATGGAGCCTTACAGGGGGGGTGATCAGTGACAGGGGGGTGATCACCCTGATTACCCTGATCACCCCCTGTCATTGATAACCCCCCTGTAAGGCTCCATTCAGACGTCCGCATGCGTTTTGTGGATCCGATCCATGTATCCATGGATCCGTAAAAAATCATGCGGATGTCTGAATGGAGCCTGACAGGGGGGTGATCACCCTGATCACCCCCTGTCATTGATAACCCCCCTGTAAGGCTCCATTCAGACGTCCGCATGCGTTCTGTGGATCCGATCCATGTATCCATGGATCCGTAAAAAATCATGCGGATGTCTGAATGGAGCCTTACAGGGGGGGTGATCAGTGACAGGGGGGTGATCACCCTGATTACCCTGATCACCCCCTGTCATTGATAACCCCCCTGTAAGGCTCCATTCAGACGTCCACATGCGTTCTGTGGATCCGATCCATGTATCCATGGATCCGTAAAAAATCATGCGGATGTCTGAATGGAGCCTTACAGGGGGGGTGATCAATGACAGGGGGGTGATCAGGGAGTCTATATGGGTGATCACCCCCCTGTCATTGATCACCCCCCCCTGGTAAGGCTCCATTCAGACATTTTTTTTGGCACAAGTTAGCGGAAATTTTTTGTTTGTTTTTGTTTTTGTTTTTGTTTTTTCTTACAAAGTCTCATATTCCACTAACTTGTGTCAAAAAATAAAATCTCACATGAACTCACCATACCCCTCACGGAATCCAAATGCGTAAACATTTTTAGACATTTATATTCCAGACTTCTTCTCACGCTTTAGGGCCCCTAAAAAGCCAGGGCAGTATAAATACCCCACATGTGACCCCATTTCGGAAAGAAGACACCCCAAGGTATTCCGTGAGGGGCATATTGAGTCCATGAAAGATTGAAATTTTTGTCCTAAGTTAGCGGAAAGTGAGACTTTGTGAGAAAAAAAAAAAAAAAAAATCTATATCCGCTAACTTATGAAAAAAAAAAAAATTTCTAGGAACTCGCCAGGCCCCTCATTGAATACCTTGGGGTGTCTTCTTTCCAAAGTGGGGTCACATGTGGGGTATTTATACTGCCCTGGCTTTTTAGGGGCCCGAAAGTGTGAGAAGAAGTCTGGGATCCAAATGTCTAAAAATTCCCTCCTAAAAGGAATTTGGGCCCCTTTGCGCATCTAGGCTGCAAAAAAGTGTCACACATGTGGTATCGCCGTACTCAGGAGAAGTTGGGGAATGTGTTTTGGGGTGTCATTTTACATATACCCATGCTGGGTGAGAAAAATATCTTGGTCAAATGCCAACTTTGTATAAAAAAATGGGAAAAGTTGTCTTTTGCCAAGATATTTCTCTCACCCAGCATGGGTATATGTAAAATGACCCCCCAAAACACATTGCCCTACTTCTCCTGAGTACGGCGATACCAGATGTGTCACACTTTTTTGCAGCCAAGGTGGGCAAAGGGGCACCTTTCGGATTTCGCAGGCCATTTTTTACACATTTTGATTGCAAGGTACTTCTTACACATTTGGGCCCCTAAATTGCCAGGGCAGTATAACTACGCCACAAGTGACCCCATTTTGGAAAGAAGACACCCCAAGGTATTCCGTGGGGGGCACGGCGAGTTCCTAGAATTTTTTATTTTTTGTCACAATTTAGCGGAAAATGATGATTTTTCTTTTTTTTTTCTTTTTTCCTTACAAAGTCTCATATTCCACTAACTTGCGACAAAAAATAAAAAATTCTAGGAACTCGCCATGCCCCTCACGGAATACCTTGGGGTGTCTTCTTTCCAAAATGGGGTCACTTGTGGCGTAGTTATACTGCCCTGGCAATTTAGGGGTCCAAATGTGTGAGAAGAACTTTGCAATCAAAATGTGTAAAAAATGCCCTGCAAAATCCGAAAGGTGCACTTTGGAATATGTGCCCCTTTGCCCACCTTGGCAGCAAAAAAGTGTGACACATCTGGTATCGCCGTACTCAGGAGAAGTTGGGCAATGTGTTTTGGGGTGTCATTTTACATATACCCATGCTGGGTGAGAAAAATATCTTGGTCAAATGCCAACTTTGTATAAAAAAATGGGAAAAGTTGTCTTTTGCCAAGATATTTCTCTCACCCAGCATGGGTATATGTAAAATGACACCCCAAATCACATTCCCCAACTTCTCCTGAGTACGGCGATACCAGATGTGTGACACTTTTTTGATGCCAAGGTGGGCAAAGGGGCACATATTCCAAAGTGCACCTTTCGGATTTCACCGGTCATTTTTTACACATTTTGATTGCAAAGTACTTCTCACACATTTGGGCCCCTAAATTGCCAGGGCAGTATAACTACGCCACAAGTGACTCCATTTTGGAAAGAAGACACCCCAAGGTATTCCGTGAGGGGCATGGCGAGTTCCTAGAATTTTTTATTTTTTGTCGCAAGTTAGTGGAATATGAGACTTTGTAAGGAAAAAAGAGAAAAAAAAAATCATCATTTTCCGCTAACTTGTGATAAAAAATTCTAGGAACTCGCCATGCCCCTCACGGAATACCTTGGGGTGTCTTCTTTCCAAAATGGGGTCACTTGTGGCGTAGTTATACTGCCCTGGCAATTTAGGGGCCCAAATGTGTGAGAAGTACCTTGCAATCAAAATGTGTAAAAAATGGCCTGCAAAATCCGAAAGGTGCACTTTGGAATATGTGCCCCTTTGCCCACCTTGGCATCAAAAAAGTGTCACACATCTGGTATCGCCGTACTCAGGAGAAGTTGGGGAATGTGATTTGGGGTGTCATTTTACATATACCCATGCTGGGTGAGAGAAATATCTTGGCAAAAGACAACTTTTCCCATTTTTTTTTATACAAAGTTGGCATTTGACCAAGATATTTTTCTCACCCAGCATGGGTATATGTAAAATGACACCCCAAAACACATTCCCCAACTTCTCCTGAGTACGGCGATACCAGATGTGTCACACTTTTTTGCTGCCAAGGTGGGCAAAGGGGCGCATATTCCAAAGTGCACCTTTTGGATTTCACCGGTCATTTTTTACACATTTTGATTGCAAAGTTCTTCTCACACATTTGGGCCCCTAAATTGCCAGGGCAGTATAACTACCCCACAAGTGACCCCATTTTGGAAAGAAGACACCCCAAGGTATTCTGTGAGGGGCATGGCGAGTTCCTAGGATTTTTTTTTTTTTGTCGCAAGTTAGTGGAATATGAGACTTTGTAAGGAAAAAAAAAACAAAAAAAAAACCATCATCATTTTCCGCTAACTTGTGACAAAAAATAAAAAGTTCTATGAACTCACTATGCCCATCAGCGAATACCTTAGGGTGTCTACTTTCCGAAATGGGGTCATTTGTGGGGTTTTTCTACTGTTTGGGCATTGTAGAACCTCAGGAAACATGACAGGTGCTCAGAAAGTCAGAGCTGTTTCAAAAAGCGGAAATTCACATTTTTGTACCATAGTTTGTAAACGCTATAACTTTTACCCAAACCATTTTTTTTTTTCCCAAACATTTTTTTTTTATCAAAGACATGTAGAACAATAAATTTGGCGAAAAATTTATATATGGATGTCGTTTTTTTTGCAAAATTTTACAGCTGAAAGTGAAAAATGTCATTTTTTTGCAAAAAAATCGTTACATTTTGATTAATAACAAAAAAAGTAAAAATGCCAGCAGCAATGAAATACCACCAAATGAAAGCTCCATTAGTGAGAAGAAAAGGAGGTCAAATTTGGGTGGTAAGTTGCATGACCGAGCGATAAACGGTGAAAGTAGTGTAGTGCCGAAGTGTAAAAAGTGCTCTGGTCATGAAGGGGGTTTCACCTAGCGGGGCTGAAGTGGTTAAAGAGCCCGGGTTTCAGACAATGATGACCTATTCAGAGGATAGGTAATCAGTAATCATCATCTTGGAAAACCATTTTAAACAGTCACTGAACTCTGAAAAAACGTTTTATATCTAATAGCGACATTTCAACGGCTTTGATCATTGGGTCTGAATGCTGAGATTCCCAGTGATCCTCTAGAACAAGGAGAGAGAAGTACTCGCATAACGCGCTCTCTCTCATCTTTGCAGGAGACGGGCCTGAAGACTTTGTATTGACCCTGTTGTCTGCAATGTGGAGAGCGTGCACCATATTGGCACCGCTTTGTCCTTGTTCTAGCGATCAGTGAGTGTATCAGCAATCGGACCCTGCCATTCAAAGTTTTGATAGATCCCTATATCGAAAGGTTTTTATTCAAAGTTCAGTGACACTAATATTTTTAAAAGTTGTATGGATTTGTCTTCAGAAATAGTACTGCCTCCTTCTTGGATGACTCAAATCAGATCTACTTATCGCTGTTTATTGATAAATCGGGGCCTTGGCTTGATAGAGCGTGACCTATTTATATGATTAAAATTTTGTAAGTCCCTAGGAATATGCAACACATTCTCCATTTAATAGATATAATTTATACAATATCTAAAGGGAGTCTGTCACCTCTATATGGCCATATACAGTGCTTACATTGCCCTATAGCACACCTATACATGAATGTAATTTTGTTTTTGTCTTTACACTTGCAGAAGCTGGAAAAACTAACTTTGATATGCAAATGAGCACTCGCATGTGCCCAGGGGCGGCGTTCACTGTGTTGGTGCCCAGGCTGCTCTGCCTTTTTTCATTGTTCCCTGCCCCTGCTCTGCCTTTTTTCATTGTTCCCCCGCCCCAGCCTCTGCATATGCCCGCCTTCCTATTCCCTTGCGTCATCCTTCGGTCCGGCCGAGATCCCGCGCCTGCGCATGCCCTCCGGGCCAGGCATGCTCACTGCGATGCCCATTGTTGGCACGACATCGCTTTAACTACTGCACATGCTCCGGCGAACGGCGCAAAACCAGCGGCAATGTGGCGTTTGCCGGCGCAAGCGCAGTAGTTAAAGCAATGCAGTGCCCACAATGGGCATCACAGTGCGCATGCTCCGGCCCGGCAAGGCAGTGCACAGTTGCGGGATCTCGGCCAGACCGAAAGATGACGCAAGGGAATAGGAGGGCGGGCATATGCAGAGGCTGGGGCGGGGGAACAATGAAAAAAGGCAGAGCAGCCTGGGCACCAACACAGTCAACGCCGCCCCTGGGCACTTGCGAGTGCTCATTTGCATATCAATCAAAGTTCGTTTTTCCAGCTTCTGCAAGTGTAAAGACAAAGGTACCGTTACATTCATGTATAGGTGTGCGATAGGACAATGTAAGCACTATATATGGCCATATGGAGGTGACAGACTCCCTTTAATATATAACATTTCATCTGACTCCACCCACAACTAACTCTGTCTCCCCAGCCCTGTGGTAATGCTCTGTTTCACCTGTGGTGGCGCTACAGGGGAGTAGAACACACTACCATGTTCTCCAGAGATCACAGCGGATTATTGGGAAGCACATTTTAAGAGGGATTATCCAAACATTTTGCTTCTACCTCCTGGGCACATGACTTACTTTTAATTAGTTTGGATGCCAAATTAGGCTACTTTCACATCTGCATTTTTGCCTGATCTGGCAGGGATCAGCAAAAACACTTCCGGTAGGATAATACAACCGGCTGCATCTGTTCTGAATGGATCCGGTTGTATTATCTCTAAAATGGCTTTTATGAATGGCACTAAAACCAATGTAAGTCGATGGGCGCCGAATCCGTCTTCTTTTGTGTCTGAGAAAACAGATCCAGCACCATTGACTTACATTACGTTTCGTGCCAAAGAGAAAAACGCTGCTTGCAGCATTTTTCTGTGCAGCATGGGATCGCAACCAAACTGAACACATTCTGGTTCATTCCATTCAGTTCAGTTTTGTCCCCATTGACAATGAATGGGGACAAAACTGAAGCGCAGGGATGGGATTCAAATTTTTTACAACAGGTTCCCTACTCAACGGTGGACACGTGGCGTCACGACACATATTTACATAGACATACACCATATACAGTTGTGTTCAAAATAATAGCGGTCAGACATCACTAACCTGATCAATCACTATTTTTGGTAGAAATGATATTTCTACATGGCAAATAATTTACTAGCAGGTGTATTAAAGACCCAACAGTCATGACATGCATTCTCTAGAATTCAATCACTTATTGAAAGGGGCATGTTCAAAATAATAGCAGTGTGGACTTCAATGAGTGAGGTCATTCTTTGAAAAACAGGTGGCAATTATTGCCCTTATTTAAGGAAGGAAGGCAGCAAATATGGTACATGCTGGTTACAGTGCATTTCTCTCTGAAATCCTGAGGAAAAAGGGTCGTTCCAGACATTGTTCAGAAGAACAGCGTACCTTGATTAAAAAGTTGATTGGAGAGGGGAAAGCATATAAAGAAGTGCAGAAAATGATCGGCTGCTCAGCTAAAATGATTGCAAATGCTTTAAAATGGCAACCAAAACCTGAAACACGTGGAAGAAAGCTAAAAACTACCATTCAAATGGATAGAAGAATAGCCAAAATGGCAAGGACTCAGCCAACAATCAGCTCCAGGAAGATCAAAGAAGATGCCTATGTGAAGCCAAGCTGTCTGCAAGAAGCCCCCGCAAAGTCCCACAAGAGCACATTGACTGGCCTAAAGGGACATTTTGTCGACTGATGAAAGTAAGATTCTTCTTTTTGGGTCTAGTGGCCGCAGACAGTTTGTCAGACGACCCCCCAAACACTGAATTCAAGCCACAGTGCACTGTGAAGACAGTGAAGCATGGTGGCACCAGCATCATGATCTGGGGATGTTTCTCCTACTACGGTGTTGGGCCTATTTATCTCATACCAGGGATCAGTTTAAATACATCAGAATACTTGAAGAGGTCATGCTGCCTTATGCTAAAGAGGAAATGCCCTTGAAATGAGTGTTCCAAATAGACAACGACCCCAAACACACCAGTAAACGTGCAACGTCTTGGTTCCAGACCAACAAGATTGACGTTATGGAGCGGCCAGCCCAATCCCCGGATCTTAATTCAATAGAAAACTTGTGGGGTGACATAAAAAATGCAGTTTCTGAGGCAAAACCAAGAAATAGAGAAGAACTGTGGAATGTAGTCCAATCATCCTGGGCTGGAATATCTACCTGTTCACAGGGGCCAGACGTTGGTTGACTCCGAGCAACACAGATGTCCAGCAGTTCTCAGAAACAGTGGTTATACAACTAAATATTAGTGAAGTGATTCAAAGGAAAGCAGAATCTTCAAACATTTTTCAGTTTATATAGTGAATGTTTGAGTTTGTAAAGAAGAATACAAACACTGCTATTTTTTTGAACAGTCTAATATTCACTTTTCTTAATTTTTTTTTTTTTTAGAGGAACAACACAAATTTTATATTTTTCTTCATGTTTTGATTTGGAATCTAATGTGTAGTGTTCCCAATGCATCTGTGTGTATGGAAATAAAAGCTTTTAGAAGGATTTTGAGCTTTCTTTACAGAAGTTCGGGTTTGGGTTAGGTGTTGTGTAGATTGCTATTATTTTCCCTTATAACCATGTTATAAGGGAAAATAATACATTCTGAATACAGAATGCTTAGTAAAATAGAGATGGAGGGGTTAAAAAAATTATTATTTTTAACTCCCCTTAATCCAATTGTTTGTGCAGCGCGGCTTCTCTTCTTTCTTTTTTCAGGACCTGGGTAAAGGACCTTTGATGACATCACTGTGCTCATCACATGGCCCATCACATGTTCCATCACCATGGTGATGGAACATGTGATGGGCATAGTGATGTCACCACAGACTCTTTTCCTCCTGCACAGCAAAGAAGAAAGAAGGGAAGCTGGGCTGCGTAAACAAGTAGATTAAGGGGAGTTAAATTATTTTTATTTATTTTAACCCCTCCAGCGCTATTTTACTAAGCATTCTGTATTAAGAATGCTGATATTTTCCCTTTTATAACCATGTTTATAAGGGAAAATAAGAATGATCGGGTCTCCATCCCGATCATCTCCTAGCAACCATGCGTGAAAATCGCACCGCATCCGCACTTGCTTGCAGATGCTTGAAATTTTCACGCATCCCCATTCACTTCTATGGGGCCTATGTTGCGTGGAAAACGCACGAAATAAAGCATTCTGCACAGAAATGAATGGGTCCGGTTATAGTGCGAGTGCAATGCGTTCACCTCACGCATTGCACCCGCGCGGAAATCTCGCCCATGTGAAAAGGGCCTTATTATTCATAAGCAGAAGGTCAGAAGAAAGCGTACAAACATGCTAATCTCTTCTATTCTCTTACATTTCTTAACTTTTCTAATCTTTCACAGAGAGTATCCGAAAAAAAGCAAATGCTGACGATCCTTCACCAAAGACTTGTGCGGTCATGTAACCATCGGACGGGAATGACTCCACCACCGGTGTCGCAGGCCGACCACTGCAGACTACACTGCAGTTTGGTCTACAGCACTATTGCATCAAGGGCTGATTCTAAATCCAAATACAATTCCTGCTGTGCCATTCAGAAATCCAAACTCCTCTTTCAGGTGTACCTACGGGTAGCGAGTGCCAGCTCTGCTCAGTATAGGGCACCACTCTGTATAGTGACAACGCTGCAGGCCATTTTCTTCATATAATTATGCATAGCACATCACTGGTGCAATATGGGGGCCGAAGTGAATGCCCTCGCCAAGCTCAGATTTTGTAGTTACATTTTGTATGCATAGGGTGAATGAAGTGTTTTTTTTTTTTTTTTGTTTGTTTTTTTTGTTTGTTTTTTAACTTAAAGCACATTCGTATGAATGAGTCCAGTAGACAGATTTTCTATGTGCCTGAAAGGCAAGTGTAAAATCATGGGCAGGTCAACTGCATCCTATTTGTGTACACTTCTGGTATATTTAAGGGTCTTTGTAATAACTGTTCTTTATAACCTTTTTTTAGAGAATCTTAAAACTAAATCATTTTATAGGAGGCATTAAAGCATTTTAGTATTGTCAGAGGACCTGGTGAAGAACAATCGGAAACATTACAAACCTTTTACCTTCTAAAAGGTAGAGATATATGTAACATCCTATTTTATATTGGGTTGATAGCACTGAATGGAGGTGGAAAATGTATAAGGGTATTTGTTTTCTTCATTTGCGTTCATTCCAGTAATGTTAAAGTAAATCTCCGTCTCTTATCACCATTGTAATTTTGCGCTGATTAATTGCATTAAGGGGCCGGTCATGTTTTCAAAGAGTTCCATTTATAGCCACCACTCCACTGATTCTTGGCCTTTTTTTTAGCCCAACCAATAGAGTAGACCGCCACTGTTTTCATCAGTCCCATAGAAATAATGGCGCAGTGGTCACGCATGCACAGTACAGAGGGGACTTGGGGATCTCTTTTCTTGTGATCATTGGGGGTCTGAGTGGTAAGGTGCCCAGCGATCAGTTATTCCCTATCCTGTGGATAGGAAGTAATAAAAAAAAAAAAAAAACTTTTGAAGGTATTGCATATTGCTTTTTAGGCCACAGTTTAATGGACATATTATGGCCACAAGACCCAGTTTTATTGAAATAACAGTCCTTGAGGAAGTCGGTGTTTCTCAACCTGCAGCACACATGAGGGGGTACAAGAAACTGCCGTAGGACCCAGCAGTGTATCATTGCTGGTTGCTAGGGCCTCTCGATATTCAGCTGTATCATAGTCTTTAGAATGGTGATACAGTTGAATGCTGTGATGGGACACTGATGTCTCCCTGGCCCGCCGCTCACTCTCATAGGCTACAGACAATGGGACATCTATCAGAGACGGGACATCCTCACCATAGTGCCGCCTGAACTGGGCTGCAGGCAGATCAGGACACAGGCCTATTGCAGACAGCAGCATGGAGGGTAAGCATTTATTTTTGAGGTTTTCTTCTGCAACATGAGGTTAGGCCACTATAGGAGGGGGAGGTCATTATAACTTTGGGGGTGGGTGCTATAAGGAGGCATTGATATCTACTACTAGGCACTGTAAGGGGTAATTGGCACTACTGTAACCACTATAAGGGGACATTTTTTTTCCTACCGGCTCCCATAAGGGGGCATTAGTACTGCTGGAGGTGGACTATAAGGGGGAATTTTTTTTTTTCTACTGCCAGCTGTGGACTATAAGGGGGCATAGTACTAAGGGAACTATAAAGGGGGCTTTTTTCTACTGGCACATTTTATGGGTGCTTTATTACAACTGGGGGCACTATAGGCAGACATTATTCCTTTTGGGGCATACTGTGGTGGGTGTCATTACTTCTGCAGTGCATTACTTCTACTGGGGCACTCTAAAGGGCATATTTATTACTACTGGGTAATATGGTTGGCTTTATTACTACCGGAGCACTATAGGGGGCATTATGGTGGGCTTTTTTTTCCCTACTGGTGCACTGTGGGGAAAATAATTACTAGTATGGGCATTATAATTATTATTTCTGCAGCACAAGGGAGGACATTTACTATTGAGGCGCTGTTACTACTAAGGGCACTCTGGGAGAGAATTATTACTATTAGTTTGACTTTCAGGAGAACTATTTTCTGTGTGTAGTTATTTTGGAGGCCATCGTGTGGCAATAATTCTTGAAGGAGGCACGGTCTGTGTGGTACTAATGTTTTCAGGGAGACTGTTAGGGGTGGCAGGATGATGGAAAAGTAGGAATCGAAGATGTCTGTGTGAGAATCTGCAAAGGGGAGACATGGCTGAAAAAAGTCGTCATGCGGTCTGGTCCAAATGGAAAAGATGAGGAAAAAGAACCTCTACAGCAGAGGCGACATCGCTGGATGTGGGGAATGTGGGATTGCATCCTCCTGTAAGTTTGGTAGTGCTAAATGTAACTTAAATAGTAATAGTTATCCATCATGGGTCCATTAATTTGGTGTTGTCATTTTGACAGAAAGCTTAGAGAATGCTATGCTATTCTTTCTGTCAAATCTGAAGGAACTGCTGAGCGAGACTTAGAACAGGGCTTAAACTGCGGAATGAGAATAGTCCGATTTGGTTAAAATTGATCACCGTTTGCTTCCTTGGGGGAACTCTGCTAGAACATCCTATGACTAGGGGGTACTTGGCATGAAAAAGTTGAGAACCACTGCTCTAAGTTCTGTGCATTAGATCCATGGGTGCCTGGGTCTAGTGGGTCATATGAATGTCTGGGTACGGCCACACGTTCAAGTTTCTTGATGCAGTTCTGAAAGCCAAAATTAGGAGTGGATCATAAAAGGAGGGAAAGTATTAAGGACAGATGCAACTTCTCCACTAAATTCACTCCTGGTTTTGGCTTCCAAAACTGCACCATGAAACCCGAACTTGTGACTGCACCCTAATAGATGCTTCCCCTAAGTTAAATATTAAAAAACACACTCATATACGGTATCTGTGTAAATAATTAAAAGGGTTTTCTGGGATTTTAATATTGATCACCTATCCTCGGGATAGGTAATCAGTATCAGATTGGCATGGGTCTGACACCCAGAGCCCCCCCACGATCAGCTGGTTGAAGAGAAGGCCGACCTCTGTGCGACCGCTGGCTTCCAGTCATTGTTTACCTGCTCGCTGTCGACAGTGCAACATTGAGCTGGTGTAACTGCAAGCCGTCCTATTCACTTCTATGGGACGACTCTTTCCGATTCAAGTGTATACTACAGAGCCGTCCCATAGAAGTCTATGGGATGGCTTGTAGTTACATCTGCTCACCACTGCGCTGTCAACGGCCAGCAGGTAAACAATGAAAGGAAGGCTGAGCTCGCACGGGGGGCAGCCTTCTCTTCAACCAGCTGATCGGCGAGGGTGCCGTGTGTTGGACCTCCTCCGATCTGATATTGATGACCTGTCCTCAGGATAGGTCATCAATATTAAAATCCTGGAAAACCCCTTTTCATTTTACTTGAACTCAATAGGCCATCATCACCAACGTACAGTACAGACCAAAAGTTTGGACACACCTTCTCATTCAAAGAGTTTTCTTTATTTTCATGACTATGAAAATTGTAGATTCACATTGAAGGCATCAAAACTATGAATTAACACATGTGGAATTATATACATAACAAAAAAGTGTAAAACAACTGAAAATATGTCATATTCTAGGTTCTTCAAAGTAGCCACCTTTTTGCTTTGATTACTGCTTTGCACACTCTTGGCATTCTCTTGATGAGCTTCAAGAGGTAGTCACCTGAAATGGTCTTCCAACAGTCTTGAAGGAGTTCCCAGAGATGCTTAGCACTTGTTGGCCCTTTTGCCTTCACTCTGCGGTCCAGCTCACCCCAAACCATCTCGACTGGGTTCAGGTCCGGTGACTGTGGAGGCCAGGTCATCTGGCGCAGCACCCCATCACTCTCCTTCATGGTCAAATAGCCCTTACACAGCCTGGAGGTGTGTTTGGGGTCATTGTCCTGTTGAAAAATAAATGATGGTCCAACTAAACGCAAACCGGATGGAATAGCATGCCGCTGCAAGATGCTGTGGTAGCCATGCTGGTTCAGTATGCCTTCAATTTTGAATAAATCCCCAACAGTGTCACCAGCAAAGCACCCCCACACCATTACACCTCCTCCTCCATGCTTCACGGTGGGAATCAGGCATGTAGAGTCCATCCGTTCACCTTTTCTGCGTCGCACAAAGACACAGTGGTTGGAACCAAAGATCTCAAATTTGGACTCATCAGACCAAAGCACAGATTTCCACTGGTCTAATGTCCATTCCTTGTGTTCTTTAGCCCAAACAAGTCTCTTCTGCTTGTTGCCTGTCCTTAGCAGTGGTTTCCTAGCAGATATTCTACCATGAAGGCCTGATTCACAGTCTCCTCTTAACAGTTGTTCTAGAGATGTGTCTGCTGCTAGAACTCTGTGTGGCATTAACATGGCCTCTAATCTGAGCTGCTGTTAACCTGCGATTTCTGAGGCTGGTGACTCGGATGAACTTATCCTCCGCAGCAGAGGTGGCTCTTGGTCTTCCTTTCCTGGGGCGGTCCGCATGTGAGCCAGTTTCTTTGTAGCGCTTGATGGTTTTTGTGACTGCACTTGGGGACACTTTCAAAGTTTTCCAAATTTTTCGAACTGACTGACCTTCATTTCTTAAAGTAATGATGGCCACTCGTTTTTCTTTACTTAGCTGCTTTTTTCTTGCCATAATACAAATTCTAACAGTCTTTTCAGTAGGACTATCAGCTGTGTATCCACCTGACTTCTCCACAACGCAACTGATGGTCCCAACCCCATTTATAAGGCAAGAAATCCCACTTATTAAACCTGACAGGGCACACCTGTGAAGTGAAAACCGTTTCAGGTGACGACTACCTCTTGAAGCTCATCAAGAGAATGCCAAGAGTGTGCAAAGCAGTAATCAAAGCAAAAGGTGGCTACTTTGAAGAACCTAGAATATGACATATTTTCAGTTGTTTCACACTTTTTTGTTGTGTATATAATTGCACATGTGTTAATTCATAGTTTTGATGCCTTCAGTGTGAATCTACAATTTTCATAGTCATGAAAATAAAGAAAACTTTGAATGAGGTGGTGTCCAAACTTTTGGTCTGTACTGTAAATCACCTCATAAATGTTAAGGACTTATGCACACGAGCGTTTGTTTTTTCCGTAGGGGGGGGGGGTGTTGACCATATGCAGAGCCATTAATTTCAAAGGGTCCGCAAAAAATACCCGGAAGTTACTCTGTGAGCATTCCGTTTCCGTATGTCCGTTCCCCAAAATAACATGTCCTATTATTGTCTGCATTACAGACAAGGATAGGACTGTTCTTTTAGGGGCCAGCTGTTCAGTTTTTTGCGGACCGCAAAATACATACGGTCGTGTGCATGAGCCCTAAAACTGTAGTCTTATACTGGCCCAAGTGATGCTCTAAATGTATGTAAATTGGACCATATTTGACCACCAATAATGTATTTGGTAAGATGTAATATAGAAGACAGTGTAGGGAATATGAAAAAGTCTAAACCAGGGATTGGCAACCTTCGGCACTCCAGCTGCTGTGTAACTACAACTCCCAGCATGCATACTTTGCTGTAGTCTCTGAAGTGCCGGCGGTTGCTGATCCCTGTAGAATTTACTCTATTTTATTCTTATTTTATAACTAGTTATCATCAAAAACTTTACTTTTTGTTCTGTCTATTGATCATATTGTCAAAAATTCATTATGTGCTCCAGCATAAAGTGAAGTGTCTTACTCTCCATCCTGTGTACCTATAACTTTGAGTTGTTGAAACTCACTGACTTTTTGGAAGTATACAACACATTGACTCCATAGTTTACAGAAATTTATATTTTAAAAAAATAAAATAAAAATTGTAACAGGAGTACAGACTGCCTTGACTAATACTGAGCCTTAATGGCCAGATGTTACTAAATCAAATGGTGCTTTGATGGAGCCTCCTGACTCTGTGCTGACACTATGCAAATACTTCAGAAGCACAGCGCAGTGGACTCTGCCAAAAAATTTCCTCCAGGACATGCATTTTATAGATTTTATTTGTGTCATCAGGTAAATGTTTGAAATTCTAGATGTAAAATCATTACATGAAATTCATGCCTCAGAGATATTTGCAGCTGCATATGGTTTCCAGTAGTATGAGGTCTTGTATTGCATTTATTTATCCAGCTTTTGTGCTCCATGTTTTATTGTAAACCGGCCATAAACTTTCAGTACCGTAGAGGCAGCCCGTGGTGATTTGTTTCACCTCGTATATCAAAAGGCGCACGCCACTTTAAAGTGTGACTTGATTATCTGCCTATTTCTCTCTCTTTGCGACATTTTAGCGCCAATAGCACTAACGTGAGTTTTTTTTAAACTGTAATGCGCCATTTTAGCCACCCCTGCCAGACCACGCTTGCGACATTTGAAATATATTTGTGGCATTTCCAGTGGTAAATTGCGCCTTTTATCAGTGATGGCCAGTTTGCAGTGTTCGCCGACGAACACATGCGATCTGCCATCTTTATTCCCAAGCCCGGCGATGCAGAGGTAAGTCCTTACCTGCACCGCGAGCCGCTCTGAAACACATGCAGTCACCGGGAGCAGGCGGTTCCGAGAAGAGCCCGATGAAGGCTGTTTTTGGAACTGCCTGCTCCCGGTGACCGCATGTGTTTCGGAGCGGCTCGCGGCGCAGGTAAGGACTTACCTCTGCATCGCCGGGCTTGGGAATAAAGATGGCAGATCGCATGTGTTCATCGGCGAACACTGCAAACTGGCCATCACTACCTTTTATCTCAGACTCAGAACTTTTTTGTTGTTGAATGTTTTGTGTAGCTCATTTATATTGGATAAAAATAAATGCATCGTGTTTTAATACTTATCACTTGTTCCCATGACGAGTTGGTTTTTCTTTTCATAAATATGACTATTTGACAAAAAGTCACATCTTTGTCATAAATGTGACTTTTTACACGAAACACCACCAGATAAGCTGGATTAATTGTCTACAACAATTTGAGCCACTTCTGTCGATAAGAGGCGTAATATGCGCCAATTTGATAGCCCCACCCACTTTGACATTTAGAACTAATTTCTGGTGTGATCAATTCTTCATGGCGAAAATTCTGGATAAAACATTTGATATATCTGGTGCAAATCAAACATCTATTCTTTTTGACACATTATATAATTCTGGCACAATATGCTTAGTAAATGTCCCCCATTGAGTATTTTATATAGACCTAAATTAACCTGCCGTGTGGATTTAAAAATCTGCAACTTGTGAATCGATTGTTTGCACTATTCTGCACCTTTATGTATATTTGTTTTCCCCATAGACTGCAATGGAGTTGTTAACAAACAGAAAATCTACAGCAAGAAACATAAATTACCCACCAAAACCACGATAAATAATGTGCAGGTTTTTTAATGCGATTTTGAAGCAGATTTATTTAGTATTTTCTGCACACAGCAGCAATGTATGCAGGAAGACTTAGATGGCAGATTCTGTAAGGTGTTATTGCAAATTCAGGGGCTCATGCACATGACCGTAATGTATTTTGCAGTCCGCAAAAAATACAGATGACGTCCGTGTGCATTCTGTATTTTGTGGAATGGAACAGCTGGCCCCTAATAGAACAGTCCTATCCTTGTCCGTAATGTGCACAATAATAGGACATGTTCTATTCTTTTGCGGAACGGACATACGGAAAAACGGAATGCACATGGAGTAACTTCCATTTTTTGCAGACCCATTGAAATTAATGGTTCCACATACGGTCCTCAAAAAAAGGAACAAAAACACGTTTGTGTGCGTGAGCCCTAAGTCATAACCAGATCATAGGTGCTCCATATAGAAGGATTGAAAAAACAGTGCCCAGTGGAATGTACTAAAAACATAATTTGGAAGTTAGATTCTCTTTGCTTTCAATTTTATAAATCACAGAAAAAAATTCACCAAACGGATATGCCACTGACTATACGAGCTGGTCATACAAGCAGATATTAAAAGCTGAGACTTTTGCCAATATATTCCTGTCAGGAAGATATCGGAGCCCATCATGCACCACGTCACGGTCACTCAGCATGGCAAAGGGTCCTACCACTACGCTACCTATGGTGTGAACACTGTCTGAAGGTGATGCAATCCAGCTCACAGCCAGGCTTCCACACAACCGCCTAGCAGGACAACTAGTGCAATGTGAACAAAGCAAGACTGTGAGCCACACCCATATCCGACCGTGTGATGGAGGTTACCAGGTGCAAAGGAGAGTGTTTAAATGCCAGGTAAAGGCACATTCAATACATATAAAACAAAATCACAGAAATATAGTGGCAAATATGGGGGAACTGCTCAAACCCCAAACACTGTAGCGTGTTTCTCATTGGGGGAGCAGTCCCACCGCATGTGGACCGCAGCAAACGACTATCCCCAGCAAAAAAGTGTGTACAATGGAGGATGCCGGCGCGGTCCACATGCACCACAAAGGCATCCTACACAGACTGGAGCATTGTGCGGATGAAAATATAATTATATAAAATCACAGAAAAAAATGCAGCAAACGGATATGCCACTGACTATACTAGCTAGTCATACAAGCAGATATTAAAAGCTGAGACTTTTGCCAATATATTCCTGTCAGGAACACATCAGAGGTATGGGATTGTCGACATTGTAACAGAGCAGCTCAGTAGAGGCGAGTCGCTATACATTTATTTTTTATTGGTGTACACATATTCCAGCCTTTAATTTATTTTTTAAACATGTCCGTCCTTTACATAAGTGAATTTAAGCCAAAGCTGGGAATAGAGCGCCAGAGAGATAAGGTATAATGAAAAGAGTTGCACCTGTTGTATATTTTTGACCCATTCCTGGTTTTTGGCTCACAATCAGTGATTGAAATCAGGTACCAAAACACTGATGTGCGAAAGAAGCCTAAAAGTCATCAATATCAGTTAGGCAGCCTCCTTGCATCTTACCAAGCAAAGCACCATCCTTCGGATAGCGGCTGTGCTTAGTATTGCAGCTCAGCTGCATTCAGTTGAATGGGACATCCTGAGGATAGGCCATCAATATCAAAGTCTTGGGAACGCCTTTAGGGTCCATTCACACGTCAGTATTTTTACCTTTCCAGATAAACGTTCCTTTTTTTTTTTGCGGATCCGTTTTTCAGTACAACCTTCAGTTTTTAGTTTTTTTTTTTTTTTTTTACTAAAGTGCTTCTGAATCCGTTCCGTGTTTCCGTCTTTTTTTTCAGTTTTTTTTTTTTTCCATCCATTTTCCTGTCAACGGATCCGCAAAATCAGATGACATTCGGATGCTTTTGTGCATGTCATCTGCATTTATGCAAATCCATTGACTTGAATGGACAACGGACCCGAAAAACTGACAAAGTAGGGCAAGCTTAATTTTTTTTTTCAGGATCCGCACTCGAAAATAGGAAAACGGAACGGATTCCGTGATTCAGACAGCACTATAATTGGTGTCCGCATTTTTGCAGAGGCAATTGAAATTAATGGATCCGAAAAAACGTTCAGATTTAAATCGGAAACGGAGTGTTATAACGGACGTGTGAATGGACCCTTACAGCGACCTTCTGGTTCACAGTAAGTTTTAATACACATGCCTAATAAACAGTGCCCTCCGTTTGAAAGATACTGCCGCAGTTTGCTGCCCCCTTTGCATGTATGTAAAATGGCAGACAGTCTCAGACTATCTAATGTACAGTATGCTCAGGTAGTCCGAGACACCCCCTGCATGCTTATGATGCTGGCCAATCCAAGATCAGTGGGCATGTCACAAACTACCCAAGCACACTGCGCTAAGACTGCAGCAGTCATTTTACTTACTTGCAAATGGGGCAGCAAAACAAACTTGCTGCAGCATCTTTCAAACGAAGGGCACCGGGTGTGTTCATTATACATCAGGTATGTATAATAACTTAACGTGCCGAGTAGTGTTGTAATGGAGGACAGTGTATAAATTCATCCAGTGCACACAAAGTAGAAGAGAATCTGCTTCCTAACCTCGTCTTACTCAGAAGCAGCTCTAAGATCATGGATGACATTACAGTGAAATACTAACCTACCTGTATGGAACGAGTATAGCACTTGGGCTGAGATCAGCTTCCTATTTAGCTGCCGCAGTCTGTGCGAGTTTAACTTTGCTAACTTTGCTCCTGTTAACGCCTCCACTCCCCCTCTGTATAGACTTGTATTCACATGTGTAATATGAGTGAATTGCTCCCATGCTGGACAGATTCATATTGTAATTAAAAGAAAAAAAGGGGGAGAGGCAAACAGCTGATAACCTGAGACCTACACATTTCTCTCTAATATTACAAAGTTTCTTATGGACACTTGTAAAATTGATTTATGGAAAGTTGTGTGAAGTCAGTGACCATTTAAAGTAAACCACAGCTCCACTAAGTCACACAATCTTTATTATGAGCTAGTTTTATTACGAAAAACAATCAGTTGTAAAGCATTACACAAACTAGAAAAGCTACAATTTCTGGGGAAATTGTGTGAAGTGTTCTTGCCTCCACCAGTAGTCTACAACTGGAGTGGGCGGAGTAACTGGGTGGAGTGGCTTGAGTAACTGTGGAGTGTTTGGAGTGAGAAAAGATAGTAAACATTACACTAACCCAGGCATCCTCAAACTGCGGCCCTCCAGCTGTTGCAAAACTACAACTCCCAGCATGCCCAAACAACCTACAGGTATCAGCCTACAGCAGGGCATTGTGGGAGTTGTAGTCTTACAACAGCTGGTCCAGATCTGTTCCGCAAAAAACGGAACAGATCAGGAAAGAAACAACGGACGTGTGAATGGACCCTTATACTCATTTCCCTAGTCGTCTCCATGTCACCACATCCTGGGAAATAACAAAGACTTTATTGGGGGGGGGGGGGGGGACGGGGGGACGGGGGGGGGACAATAGCACAATGGACTTTTCGTCCAAAGGCCATGTCTTCGCTAGAATAAATGTCTAGCTTGCAATGCTTGGTAAAGGTATGTATATTTTTCCAGGTTGCCACCCTACAAATCTGTTGTATGGAGGCTGACTATCTTTCTGCCCAAGAAGCAACAATGCCTCTTGTAGAGTGTGCTCTAAGTGAAGAGGAGGCTTCCTTCCTTTCCAATTTATAGGCTTCTGAAATAGCTGTTCTTATCCAGTGGGAAATATAACTTTTTGCCGCTCTTTTACCTTTATTTGGCCCGCAAAATTGTACAAAAAGGTTCTTGTCAATTCTCCAATCGCTTGTCACTTTTATAGATACCTTAGTACTGCTCGTCTGATGTCTAAGGTATGAAAAATAGCCTCTTGATCATTTTTGGGGTTGGCACAAAATGATGGTACTACTATATCCTGCGATCTATGGAAAGTAGAAACAACTTTTGGCAAAAAACTGGGATCTAACTTAAACACTAACTTGTCCTGAAAAATACTAAGAAAAGGATCCTGAATAGGCAAGGCCTGGAGTTTTCAAACTCGTCTCGCTGATGTTATAGCTACCAGGAAAAATGTTTTTTAAGGTGAGCCATTTTATGGCAATCGATTCTAATGGTTTAAAGGTGCCCGACGTTAACAAGACTGTGTTAAGGTTCCAAGGGGCTACCATATTCTTGATTGTTGGTCTAAGCCTGTCTGCTGCTTTTAGGAACCTGGCTATTGAGGGAAACTCTGCCAGACTAGTATTATATAAAGCCCCCAATGCTGAAACCTGAACCTTAAGGGTATTAGGAGAAAGCCCAAGGTCTAATCCATCCTAAAGAAAATCTAGAATCACCGATTATATTGGGCCTAAACTGATCGAACGAATCTCCACACCAAGAGGCGAATTTCCTCCAGACTTTAAAATACACCTTACTTATATTCTGTTTCCTGCTAAGGAGTAAAGTGGAAACCACCTTATTAGATAACCCCAATTTTAAGAGGATGGATTCTTCAGAATCCAGGCAGACATCTTTAGGATTTTTACATTTGGGTGGCGAATGGGACCCCGATATAACAGATCTGATCTCAGAGGTAGTAGAAAAGGGGCTTCTATGCTGAGCGACTTTAGTAGTGCAGACCAGTTTCTCTTGGGCCAGAAGGGAGCTACCAAAATAAAGGTATATTTTTCTCTCTGAAACTTCTGAAGGACCTTGGGAATTAGGGGAATGGGCGGAAATGCATAAACTAGGCGAGATGTCTAGTCATGATTGAAGGCATCCACCGCAGTTGGGAGATCTCTTGGGTTCAGGGAGAAAAATTGATTTATTGATGATTTTTCTGGGAGGAAAAAAGTTCTATTGATGGTTTGCCCCACTTTCCTATTATCAGTTGAAATACTTCTGAGCATAATGTCCATTTTCCCGGGTCCAGAACATGACTGCTCAGGTAGTCTGTTTTTCGATTTAAAGATCCCTTTAGGTGAACTGCCGAGATCGAGACTATATTTTGTTTGCTAAACTCTGAAGTGGATGGTGTCTCGTCCCTCCATGATGCTGAATGAAGGACACTGCTGTTGAATTGTCTGAATAAATTAGAACATGACAGTCTTTTGATAAATGTGATGTTTTCTTCAGAGCTTCCCAAATTGCTTTAGTTTCTCTGAAGCTCGAGGATTGTTGCCTTATGAGGTATGACCATTTGCCCTGGTAGGTTTCCTGCTGAACTACAGCTCCCCAATCCTGAAGACTGGCATCCGTTGTGATTACAAGGGGACGTTCCTGGTTCCAGTATACTCCCTTCTTTGGGTTGCTATCTATGAGCCACCACTTTAGGCAGTTTTTTTACATTTCCGTCTAAAAAAATCTGTTTGTCTAGAGTCACTTGTGACCTGTTCCACCTGGATAGAATGAGTTTCTGAAGGGGTCTTAAATGAAATTGAGCCCAAGCAACCGCTGGGATACCTGATGAGAGACCTAGAATCTTCATTGCCGCCCTGATAGAGCAGAATCTCCTCTTTTTGAATTCTCTTATCTGGTTTAGCAATTTTTCTATTTTGAGAGACTGAAGCAATGATCTCTGAGAAACAGAATCCAAAGATATCCCTAAAAACGTTTTCCAGCCGCTTGGGGAAAGGTTTGATTTCTCCCAATTGATGATCCACCCCAACGATTGAAGGTGGTTTAGAACGATCTGTAAATGGTTTTCTAATAGACTTTTGCTGTCTATCACTTAAAAGATCGCCCAGATACAGGATGACACTGATTGCTTATTGTCTTAGTGCTGCTACCATTGCCGCCATGACCTTAGTAAAGACTCTTGGCGCTAAGGAAATTCCGAAAGGGAGACATACAAATTGATAATGTTGATAGTGACCCTTTGTCTGGACTGCAAATCTTTAGGAATTTCCTCCGATGTTTTGTGTATCGGATATGGTAATAAGCATCCCTCAAATCGATTGAGGCCATTACCGCTCCCCTTTTAATTAAAATTTAAGAACAGCAGTAAAATTAACTTCTGATATGTAACATGTATGTTTGATCAAGGGTTTTAGATTTATTATAATTCTGGACTTTCCACTTGTTTTTATTTTTTTTTAATTAAGAATAGGCGAGAGTAGTGGCCCTCTCCTAACTGATTTTTTGGGACAGGTTCTATTGCTCCTAATTTTAGTAAATCTTCTATGCCGACTTTTAAGGTACCTTGCAGAGAGGGAGGAAGAGTGGTAATAACAAACTTTTCTGGAGGGGAAGATTCTAACTCTATACGGTAACCCTCTGTTATGATGTTTAGGATACACAAATTTGATGTTATTAGCTGCCAAGTGCGTGAAAAGAAGCCGAGTCTTCCCCGCCTACTTGTATGGCATCATTGTTCCCTGTTTTTCCCTCATCTTTCCTTTGTTCTGATTGGTACTGACGGCCATGAAAATTCTGCCTTTTTGATTTAGATCTCTCTTCTGGAAAGCCTTTCTTCCTGTCTGTGGCGTTTTCTACGATCTTGTCTAGATCTGGTCCAAAAATGTATTGGCTGTAAAAGGGAAGGGAAATGAGCTTGTTTTTGTATGAAAGATCCCCTGCCCATGCCCTGAGCAATAGAACCAGTCTGGCTGTGTTAGATAAAACTGCAGTGTGTGCTGAAAGTTTTACGGATTCAGCCGCAGCATCCGCTAACAAACTAGTTGCCATTTTTTAGTAACGAAATGCTCTCCAGAATCTGATCTCTCTGCGTTTTATTGATTAGATGAAACTCCAATTGCTCTAGCCACAGATTAAGGGTTCTAGCTACACAAGTAGAAGCCACCCTTGGCTTAAGAAGGAATGCCGTAGCCTCCCGGCTTTTCTTTAGTAGGATCTCTGCTTTCCTATGCATGGGGTCTTTAAGTTGCGCTGAATCTTCCAATGGCAGGGCGGTATGTTTTGCTACCTTAGCCACAGGTGTTCACTCTGGGATTCCCAATCGGCACAATCCTCATGACCGGAGAAACTCTGGCCAAATGAAGTATCGGGGAAAAAAGGGGACCAGAAGCAGACCCAGGAAATCTCAGCAGGGATACACTGGACTGAGAGACATGGGAGGAGAAGGAGAGCGCTCAGTGGTTCTGTCCCTGACTCATCAGGAAGGATGTTGAGCGAGGATAATGTCGCTGACCCCAGAAGGATTCCGTGTGGCGGAGGACATCCAGTGATGACCGAAAACTGCTGCAGCGGCCAGTGCTCACCAAGCTACGTACCCCAACAAGGAGAAGATCCAGTGGAGATCACTGTACTCCACCAGGAATGGTCCGCTCTGTAATAGAAAATAACGCGAGTACTCCTTTATAATATGGGGTAACACGGAGTGCCGCAGACAGTAGTTTTTTTTTATAGGGATGGCAAGAGCAACCCTAGCACAAAAGCCAACTACCACCTGGCCATGGTGTAGGGAGTGTGGTTGTATGTGGACCATCCACCAGATCAGAACAGATCAGCCATATACTGGGTACACCAGAAGTAGCACTAGACTGACAAGGTGGAGGTGGGGGTTGGGCTGGCCCTCCCCTGCCAGACATGGTTACCATGTACATGCTGAACCAGGATGGCCTGTTGTTGACAGTGCCTTGAGAAAGTACAAGGAGACCATAGAGCATGACAGTAACAGAGTGGCAGATGTATGGAAGAACCAAAAGGGAGTAACCAACAGCCACAGCACAGATTAGAGCCCAGGGAGGAAAGCACCGAGTAATACAGAAACCGTATGGGCCACGGATTGCACCATAGGGTCCAGCACGTGGGATACTAAAAAATACTCGCCTAAAACCAAAGTAAAGTGGCTGCATGTTGCACTCTAAGGAGAGTGGAAACAAAGCCACAGCATCCGGGAATGTGACCGCATTTGGAGGGTACAGGTCCTCAACCTGTAAGGTAGAAATACGGCTGTGTAGTGCAGAGATACGACCAGACAGGTGCAGTGGGTACAGCATCTGGAGATGGTAGAGGTACTAGATTTAATATTAGAGCGATGTGGCCGCATGGTGCACCCTAGGATGGGAGAAGTGCAACGGCTACCGCGTTAGCAATGGTACCTATATTTTGCTCGGGAATGGGAAAATAGGGCTGCACGGTACCACTAAGAACGACAGGTGCACACCACAATTAGGTAGGTGTAATGGCAACTGAAGGAGGCCCTCTATTTCACCTGAAAAGAGGGAAACGGGGCTGCATCAACCGCATCTGGAGATGGTGCAGGAACTTCAGCTATGAAGGAAATAAGATGGCTGTTTGGTGCACACTATGATGAGGTAGGTGCATGGCCACAGCAATACAAGGTGGCCTCAAAATCTCGTCCGGTAAGGGAGAAATAGTGCCGCAAGGTACACCATAAGGCCAGATAGGAGCAACAGCTACAGCCTCTGGAGATAGTGTAAGTACTCTACCTATGAAGGGAGCAAGGTGGCAGCTTGGTGCCCACTAGAACCAAACAGAGGCAGTTGCTACAGCAATTGAGAGTGGCCTCTATATCTCGCCCGGAAGGGAGAAATAGTGCCGCACGGAACACAATAGAGCCTGCCAGGGATATTGGATACAGCATCAGGAGATTGTGTAGGTACTCTACCTATAAAAGGGAGCAATGTAGCTGGAAACAGACAGGTGCAATTGCTATAGCAATTGAAGGCGGCCTGTATATCTCGCCTGGTAGGGGGAAATAGTGCTGCATGGAACACCATAGAGCCAGCCAGGAGTAATGGCTACAGCATCTGGAGTAGGTGTAGGAACTCTACCCATGAAAGTAACAAGGCGGCTGGAAACAGACAGATGTAATCGCCACGACAATAGAAGTCGGCCTGTATATCTCTGGTACAGGCACTACAAAATAACCTTTAGAGGCTGAGAAGGGTTACCAACCCTACAAGAGGCGTTTGCCTGTATCAGCTTGCTTAGAACATGGCCCCTGGTATAGGGGAACCAGGAAGGTCTGTAGTGTACGTAGGTGTCCCAGTTACTAAGCAAAGTGACGGCTGCCTTACCTGTGCGGTAATTACCTGTACAGGCAGGAGAGCGCCATCCAAAGGGGCACCAAACCTGGGTAGGGTAGGTTCCTCCGTGCACGTTTGTCTCACAGAGGGATTCTGTATGGTGGAAGACCGCTTGATGCTTTGTTCCGAGGGAATCGGTGCAGAGGAGTCCCCAGAGGCAACTGACAGAGAAGGCTTCGTCACCAGCCTCAGGCCTGTCCTGGGGGGCGACCCGAGGATGCCGAGGAGGGGTGGAGCTAATTGAGACCACCCGAAGGTTGGTCTGTGGGCTACTCCTTGCGTGACCCTGTAACTGAGCGTGCCCTATCAGCAGGGAGGACCCTGGGGGGCGGGGGAGACCGCAATTTGAAAGGTAGCGGTCCAGCAACTCTGCCAGGGATTAAGAGAGTCAGGCAAGGTTCCCATGGTTCAACAGGGAGGGAGCCCATTCAGGGGGGACCTACACAAAAGGGTGGGAGGGGGACAAGCTAACCACATGGAAACCCCCGTAGACAACGGACGCACGTGAAATACGCGACGATCCGATAGGGAGGCTGGGAGAGAGGGCCCTCATAGAGCAGCAGGGCTGTCCTATCTAGCCCCAGATGCCACGCTCCCAAGAGGTGCTGCAGCAGCTATAGATCAGGTGGTCAGGGCTGTAGGAGAATGAGACAATTGAGAGAAGGGGGGTGGGGGAAGGAGCCTTAATAAGCAAATCAGCCAGAGGCTGCCTACCAGAACCCAGGAGCTGTACAGCAGGCCCCAAGCAGGAGAGCAGCAAGATGGCGACCCAGTGAGAGAAGGAGCCGGCAGCCGGAGGAAGAACCGCCCCTCTGAGACAGAGCATGGAACCCGTGCAGGAGCTGGATTCGACAGGCAGGAGAGGCCCCTAGGGAGGGGAGGAGACAGATCAAGCCCAGGAAGCCCAGGAGTGGGGGGGGGGGCCAGGTGGGGGAAAGTACTGGAGAAGCGACCCCCAGAAAGAAAAAACGGAAGGCCAGAGGGCTTCTGGGGTCAGGATACGGCTAAGAGATGCAGGTATCTGGGAAGGGAGGAGAGGGGGGGGAACACGCCCAGGCCTGGGGAGGAGGGTGGGAGACCCTAATCTAAGGGAACATAATCACCATCAGACGTCTTCAGGCGCAGCAATAACCACCCCCTCAGCGGACTCAACACAGGAACCATGGGACTGCCAGAATTCCACTGCGGAAGCAGATTTGGGGACTGGGTGGCTGTCAGGTACCTGAGTATGCGCCCGCAGAGGGGCGACTAAGGTGGAACACGATGGAGCCAACCCCGGCAGCAGGCCGGAACCTGCAGAGAAGAAAAAATTATTGAAGAAAAAATAAAATAAAAAAGTAGCAGGATGACCTGTGCAAAAAGGGCAGGTCAGGTCTGCCTCCTACGGACACTAGAACAATGTATGTATGCCCTCTTAATAATTAATATCTCCTATGTAGACTCTCCATACAGGGCTCCCCATTGCGGGGTTAATATATTAGATATAGTTTGAACATCCTGTTGACATGCTGTCATACGCCGCGACGTCTCCTTGGGAGGCGGGCTGGAACGCACAGCTTGCGTTCCACCCCTCCTCCTGACGAGTGCGGCGTCGCCATGGTGTACTCTGCGTGCATCATCAGGCATGGAGCGCTCGGTAGTAAGTATCAGCTGTTGAAATGATCTATTACGATCATATGCCCTGGAGCTATATGGTGGATACAAATAGGGGGTAATGGCCACACTTTCATTTACCTCCTGACGAAGCTGAGGCGAAACGCGCGTCGATGTTCCGAGCCTGTCCCGTGTCTGCTGCTTTTACCCTCCATCGTGTCTTATGGTATGCCTTAAAGAGGACCTTTCACCTGGAAAAACATTGTGAACTAAGTATCCTGACATATACAGCGGCGCCCAGGGATCTCACTGCCCTTACTATTATCCCTGGGCGCCGCTCCGTTCTCCAGTTATGTCCTCCGGTATCTTCGCTCAGTAGGTTATAGTAGGCGGAGACTTAGGACTCTAGGTTATAGTAGGCGGAGACTGCCCTTGTTCTGCTGGGCATCTCCTCCTCCTAGGCTGTAGCGCTGGCCAATCGCAGTGCACTGCTCACAGCCTGGGAGAAAAAGAACTCCCAGGCTGTGAGCTCTGCGCTGCGATTGGCCAGCGCTACAGCCTAGGAGAAGGAGACGCCCAGCAGAACAAGGGCAGACTCCGCCTTCTATAACCTAGAGTCCTAAGTCTCCGCCTACTATAACCTACTGAGCGAAGATACCGGAGGACATAACGGTAGAACGGAGCGGCGCCCAGGGATAATAGTAAGGGCAGTGAGATGTCTCCTATCGGGGGCATTTTTTTGCTTTTTGCCCTTAGGGAGGTGAAGGGTCCTTTTCATTCATCCTGATCGTTGGTGTCGGATAGACTATTCAATAGTCTCACATCCTCCAGCATATCAACAGGATTTCCCAGTTCACGACACTGGCGCTTGTCTCCTGACTTAAAGCATTTGTGCCATCTAAGTTGCCGGATAAATAAATTCAGATCTTTTACCCATGAAAATTCATTAAAGCGCTGTGTCAGGACAAATGAGAGTCCCTTACTCGGTACCGCCATTTCCGAGGATGATAGCGGCCTTTTAGATAGATTATTATTTCGGGCCCTGTTGCTCCCATTGCCTGGAGCGGTTTCTCAGGGGATAAGAGATGCCCTGGTCTAAAAAATTAGATGGGGCACCACTAGATTGGCCCCTTCCTCTCCTGTAAGAGTTTCTAGTTTTATTTCTATTGGGCTGTTCCCGCTCGCTGTCTGAGATATCGGTTTCTGTGGTGGAAAGGTCAGATGCTGCCTCTCTAGCTGTTGGTTTCTCGCGAAGGACGCAATAGGCCTTGTTTTCTTTAAACTCCGCCAGATCGTGATTGAATTGTCTGTGTTTCCTGTCTTGTAGGCAGTACTGAAATTTTTCAACTGACGTCTGTAGTCGTTTTTCGGCGTTGCTGAATTCCAGATCTTGTGAGAATGTTTTTGTTATCTCAATTTGTGCCTTCGATTTCTTGCCGTAGTTCTCCAGTTGAATTTTTTCTTCCTCGAGCAGTAGGGTCATAAATTGTATAGAGCTTGTTGTAGCTAGTTGCTCCGATCTACCATTAAATCCTGCGCTCCTTTGTTTAGGTACTGGGACAATGGGAATTCTTAGACCTCTGGGGACAATTCCATGCTTGATATAGTTGTCTAGGCTTTGTACCTCCCACCAGCTGGAGATGTGTTCACGGTATAATTTATTAAGTTCCTTAAAGGCTGATTTGAATGATGGTGTGAATTTTTTCTGGGTATATGTTTTATCAGAAAACACTTTCTTGGCTTCTGCGAGCCATGAATCCGTTTCTTCCAGCTGAAAGAGGTTTCCCCGAGCAGTCATCAGAAGAAGAGGAGTCTGACCCAGAAAACAATTCCCCTTCATCCAATTCAAACCCTGTGTCAGAGGCTAGAGATCTTTGAGAGGTGGATGGTCTTGGGGATGACTGCATTCTTAGGTCTACTGCCCCATTAACTTCTTTTATTATTAACCTCAGACTCGAGAAGGGAAGGAGATTCCACTGAGACAATCTTTTCTGTGCATTTGGGGCACAGAGGGTTTTTTAGATTTGGAAGAGAGTGCTTTGTGACAAATGGCACATTTTTTCCATGCCAGTTCTCCACCAGACGGTTTTGGGGTCAGTCTCTCTGGCCTAAAACAAAAAATGGGGAGCAAATTTAGAGACCAGCAAAAAAACTATTTGAGAGGCCAGACCCTTCACCGGTGGTGGAAAGCAGCAGGCACCAAGTACAGCAATACAGCGTATAGTATAGCATATACAGCTTAAGCATATCTCTCCTCTGGGGAGGAGGCTTACCGGGCTGAGGCAGAGGGATCCACAGGCATTTTGGCAGTGTCCATGTCTCCAGGGGGCCAGCATGGTACTAGTGCAGCACGAGGACGCCACCACTGAACCTTTAATGGAATTTTTAAATTCTGCTCCACCTTCTCACGAGATTCTCTTGACCAAGGAGAATCTCGCCCGCTGACATCAGACCCCGCGATAGTTAGGCCGGGAAACTATCACACACGCGCCCGGGGATGCCTGCAAGCAGGGATTATTCCCAGGAACAGGAAGGGAGGCCCTGAGGACCCGTTCTCTGCTCCAGCTCTCCCACATAAGCATGGGGAAGGACCCCAAGGACCGAGGCGAGGCTGGGCGACATCCTCCTATAAGTGCCGTTGTGGAGGCGTCGGGGAAAACACTAGTGATGGAGGGGAGGGGTGGGATTCAAACCTCTCTGTTTTTCCTGTCCTATCAGGGGAAGTCAGTCTCAGGATGTGGCATCATGAAGACAACTAGGGAAAATGATTTTCTTCTAATGAGTTATATTGTTTAAAGTAGAAAATGTATAAGTGTTTTTGCAGTGCCTTCAGAATAGTACTTTATGGCAATATGGCTACGGCAGAATTTCCCTTGGTTGCAGGCCTAGTGGACATTACAGACCGTGAGGGTGTAGGGTAACAAAATTTACTACAAAACTGTGGATACTGTCTAAGATGGATGTCTAGAGGTAAAGCCATCGATGCACTTTCTACCTATGTTCAGAGAACACTTGAGCCTCAGGAAGGATAAAAGCCAAGAGTAAAAGAAAAACATGTACTATTACTGCTTTATTCAAACACAAACTCCATTAAAAACTTGAGATTGTATGCTCCTTGGAAGCCTTTCCAGTCAGATTTATGGAGATTGGCACTTCAAAATGTGAAAGAAAATGTAAAGAATGAAAATCCATATTACAAAAACACAATATACAGCTAAATATAAATGTAATGTACAGCTAAACTATATACAACTGCACTCCGAATACAAAGTGTCGACACAACATGAAAAGAAGTAAGGCACTGGACCTGTCCTGAAGATCTGCTGCCAGCACAGCTTGCATTTGCTTTTCTTCCTTACAATGTGTTATACTGTATTCCAGGTGGATATTAAGGACTGGTATTGGACATTACAATTGTTTGATTGGATTTCTCTTCATGATCGATGCCTTACAATATGCTTTAATGGTTTGCATGTGAACCGTTTAATATTTTGGGCGTTTTGCAGCATTAAATAAATGACAGGATGAAACATAATACTGAACTTTTAAAAAAGGAACAGAACACCCACAACAGCCATTTTTATACGTCTGACATGCTTTCCATTGCAGGCACTCTAAGGGTGCTTAACAGCATAGGAATTGGTCCGTTACCCCAGCACAAAGTTTCCCGTATACTCTGAAGAGGGAGCGGAAAAAAAAGTTAGCTACAGTGAACTACTGTACATTAAAGGGGTTGTCCGGGCCTCATCTAAAATGGCTTTTAGCCAACCTGTGGAGAGAATACACTTTCAGCAGTACTTACCCTTTCTTCGCTCTGCTAGTTCGCAATCCTGGCTGCAGGCTCTTCCTCTGACGTCGCAACTGGATGTGCTGCCGTTTCTTCCTGTTCCACTGAATAATGTAGATACAGCATCTCCGATCGTGACAGAGGAACAGCCTGCAGCCAAGATAGTGGAACTGGCAGAGCAACAGAAGGGTAAGTACTGCTGAAAGTGTATTTTCTTTACAGGTTACCTGAAAGAGCCCTTTTAGGTACAGATTCCCCCTTTAAATTTTAACAATTAATAGGTCCAAGTTCATTTTTGAGGACCAGGACACAGGATAGTTTCCAATCAGGAAAAATATTGCAGCCCTGTCCAGAATTGGCGTCGTGCGTCAGGAAATGTCTGCGCATCTGGCCGATTCTGATCACTTGCGCGGCCCAAGTCTTTCTGAGCAGTAAAACCGGTCAAGTCTCTAATGCACAGTGTCAGATTTCAGAACTTCTAAAACGTGGCTGACGTGTCACTTCATTACTCCTTACATCCGTCTTGAAGTACCCTTCAGTAAATGCCACCTGGCTGACAGAACACGAGGAATGATGTAGTCTTATAATAAGGGTTCAGTCTCCTGAGATTCCTCACTCGGGTGGAGGTTTCCTTTCTGTACCTCCAACTCCTCCTCACTCATCATAGTGGGGTCTATTGCTGCATATCTGGTGCCATGGAACTGACGCAGGTGAATCTGAAAAATAAGCAAACCGTGAGGTCTTCAATTAAAATGAAAGGAAAGGAATGTGGAGACATTTTACTTTTCATTTAGGGCTCATTCAGACGGCCGTAGTGCTTTGCGGATGTGCAAAACATGGATACCGGCAGTGTGCCTTCCGCATTTTGCAAACCGCACATGGTCGGCCCTATGATAGAAATGACTATTCTTGTCTGCAATCGCGGACAATAGGACATGCTATATATTATTTGCGGGGCCGCGGAACGGAACTACGGATGCGGACAACACACGGTGTGCTGTCCACATGTTTTGCGGCCCCATTGAAATGAATGGGTCCGCACCGGTTCGGCAAAATTGCAAATTAGGCTGCATGATTAAGTTTGCCCTAGGAGTACAAGTCTTAGACAAAGCTTGGCAAACCTCTTTTATAAACTGCAGTACAGGGAAAGCAGCAGCCCCCAAACCTTTCCTGCTGCCAGTGCAAATTCTGCTTACCGGAGTCTCAGGCAGAGAAGAGTCTCACTGTACTAAGTCACATACTGCTTTTTAGGAAATCACGTGACAAATAGGCAACCCTCATATTATGTGACTGGCTGAAAAGTAAAACCTGCCAATGAGCTGGGTCTGGTATTAAAGGGGTTGCTTTTAATATTCATAACCTATCCTCAGGATGGGTCATCAATATCACATCGGCCGGCACCCCCGCCAATCAGCTGTATGAAGGGAAGGTGAATGCAGTGTGCACGTGCAGTCTCTCTTCCTGCTGCTTTGCCACAGAAGCAGCAGCAGGAAGAGACAGGAGATGGCATGTGCACTGTGCACCATCTCCTCATACAGCTGATCCGCGGGGGAGCCAGGTGTCAGACCCCTGCCAATCTGATATCGATGACCTATCCTGTGGATAGGTCATCAATATTAAAAGCCTGAAGAACCCAGTTAAAGATTATTTTACTTCACATCAATTAGGCAAAACAGCAATAATAGCCCATGGACAGTGAATGGTGGCAGCACCCTCTGAGGGTTTTCATAAGTGTTATCTGTGCACCTTATTCCAGATAATTCACTCAACAGATAAAATTTAATTTAGAGCTGCAGGTAACGGCCCCTTTACTTGAGCCTAGTGATGAGTTGAACAAACGTTCATGGGAAGGCTGGTTTCCAATTAAATAGGGGATGTGATGCAGACATAAAATGAAAAAGTGTAATGGGCCCTTTACAGGCTTCCTTCCCAACAATCTGCTAGATCATCGTCCCGTGTAAAGGGACCATAAAGGCAGACGAATGATCGTAGTAAAGATTGTTTTTCCCCCTATACTGGATTCATCCGCCAGTGTGAAGCCTCTTTACCAGAGTGCTGACTGATTTGTTATATCATCAGTCAGCACTCGTAGAAAATCAGCTGTATGAAAGGATCCCAAGACTACCTGCACACACAATTTCTGAGCCCATATCTCAGCATCAGAATCTGCATACCGAATTTAATGCAGTTTTGCCCCAATCTCAGCCTTTGTATAGCAAAGGGTGAAATCCACTGTAACAATTGACATGCTGCAGATTTCAAATTCTGCACCGAAAAAATATGTAAAGTGTACACGAGAGTTGACGTATCTCATTCACTTTGCTGGTACTGTATGACACTCAGGACTACTTGGACAGGTTGCAATTTAAGTGAAGGAAAACCGAAGAAAGAGGAAACATGAACTCTATTCTATTCTGATAAAATGGGCTGCAGCTACTCCATTTTTAAATTTAGGACACTGCTTTGTATTAGGTAAGAAAATAAAGATGGATTGTATTTGTAGCTAGATGTTCGGCTACATGCTTGTATTGATGCTGCTTTGTATGGAGCGGATCTTAACTCTAAGAACAGTGATTTAAAGGATTACTAAACCTTGGTTGAAAGAAATGAGAGGCAGAAGTGCTGCTCGGTGTGCTCTTCCCCTTTGGATTTCATCTGCTTCGCTGTTCAGGAATGTAGACTATGGATTATTCCGGTACATAAAGCATATATGGCATCGGTACTCCACATGCTTGAAAAGCCATGCAGAGCCGATGAAAGCTAAGGGTCACACTTCTGCCCCCCCTTTTAAAAAAAATAGGTTTAGTTACTCTTTTTAATAGGGATGTCTGGTTTTAGGAGAAAACCAGACAACCCTCAGGATCAGCCAGCAATAAGGAACTAATAAGCACTTACCTGGCAGATCCCACCCCACCACTCCAATCTTCCCAGCTGGACTCCATTTACCCGGCTGCAGCGGTGAGGTCATGTCAACAACACATGACTGCTGCAGCCAAACACTGGCCACTTCGGTGTTCCCTCCTGAAGCCAGGCATCCCTTTTAAAAAGGTTATCATCTTAGAAAAAGAAAATCATGACCAATCCTCAGGATAGGTCATCATTATCACATCGGCAGGGGTCTGAATCATGGCACCCCCGCTGATCAGCTTTTTTTTAGGGAGCTGCTGTGCTCTCCAAGCACGGCCCTGTACATTAGATAACAGCCAAGTTTGGCATTGCAGCTCAGCCCCTTTGACTTGAATAGGGCTGAGCTATAAGTAGGCCACGTGACTGAGGAATGGTGATGTCACTGGCCTCGGAAAAGGCAGCCATGCTCACGGGAGTGCCTAGCCTCTTCTAACAGCTAATCAGCAGGGGTTAGAGCCCCGCAGATCTGATGTTAATGACCTATCCTGAGGTTAACCATCAATATCTTATCCAAGATAACACCTTTAAAGAGGACCTTTCACCAGAATAAAGTATCTAAACTGACTATACAGACGTGTAGAGCGGCGCCCAGGGATCCCCCTGCACTTACTGTTATCCTACGGGCGCGGCTTCGTTCTCCGGTTATAGCCTCCAGTATGTTCATAGTTAGTATGTTCTGGCTTCAGGTCCCGTAATAGATCCTGGACGATGCAGGCTTTCTGGCCTGAATCATAGTGCGGATGACATCCGCCGAAAACCTTCTTCGCGTCAGAATGGCGGTTTTAATAGCCACGCCGTCAGTCGAAGAGACCTTAAATGCTGATGGAAGACCGGGACCCCGTGTAAGAAGGTAGTCCGAGTGGCAGTGACCAAGGGACGTCTCCTAGAAGGAGAACGATGTCAGCGCGTGACTGGGCCAATCTGGGGCGACTAGGATTGTCAGAATGCCCTCCATCCTGATCTTCCATAGAACCCTGGGTAGGAGGGGGAAGGGGGAAACACTTATAGGAGGGAGAACCCCTGCCAAGCTTCCGGATCTCTTGCTCGGGAGAGAAAGGTGGGAAGCTTCCGATTGAGTCTCGAGGCCACGACCCCAACGTAGACAGATCGCCTCGAACACCTCCAGGTGCAGTCGCCAGGATCTATTCGTCCTGCTGAGGAAGTCTGCAGTCCAGTTCTCCACACCCGGGATGTAGATTGCTGAAATTGCCGGTACGTGGGCCTCCGCCCACCGCAAGATCTTGGCAGATTCCTGCATCACTGCGAAGCTGCGCATTCCACCCTGGTGGTTGATGTACACCACAGCCGTGGCGTTGTCCGACTAAACTCTGACCGGGAGACCCTTTAGGAGATGTGTCCAGTGCTGGAGGGATAGAAGAATGGCCCTGAGCTCCAGGACATTGATCAGAAGCTTGGACTCCGACCGAGACCATGTGCCTTGGACTGTCCTGGGAGGGAAAACTCGTGAAGACCAAAGGCTCAGTCGCCAGTCCGAATGGAAGGGTGACAAATTGGTAATGCGAGTCTCCAATTGCAAACCTCAGGAAGCTCTGATGGCTCCTTGCAATGGGGACCTGAAGATATGAGTCCTGGATATCTACAGCCGAAAGGAATTCCCCAAGTTCCAGAGAAGCAATTATGGAACAAAGGGATTCCATCCGAAACCGCTGGAGGCGGAGGAAACTGTTCAGCAGTTTGAGGTCCAGGATTGGGCACACAGAGCCCTCCTTTTTGGGGGACTACAAAAAGGTTTGATTAGAACCCCTTGAACCTCTCTGCTGGGGGAACAGGAGAGATGACTCATCTAACCAGGAGGGACTGAATGGCCTGGAAGAATTAAAACTACACCCCCTGACCTGGCGTGTGAGGCACGCTTCACTCTAGGTTGTGGGAGATGGGTGCTCTTACCTCCTGTGGCCTCGGAAATAATTTCGTCCAGCAGGGTCCCAAAGAGACGGGCCCCGGCGAAGGGAAGTCCGGTTAGGGAACGCTTGGAAGTCGCGTCCACTGCCCACACCTTTAGCCAGAGCTTGCGTCATAAGGTCACTGCAAGCGCTGAAGAGCGCACCTGCGTCCAAGGACACCTCACAGAGGAACTGCCACGACTGGGTGATCAGCTGTGCCAAAGAAAGGGAGGTCCTGACCAGGGACCTTGAATACCAAGTCCTGGTCCAGCTGGCTGCCCCACTCAGAGATCGCCTTTGCCACCCACGCGGAGGCGAAAACGGGCCTAAGGGCTGACCCTGTAGGATTTAGTCAAGGATTCCATCTGATGGTCTTCAGCGGTCTGAAGGGAGGATCCATTGGCTACAGGAATAGCTGTATTTTTGGCTAGCCATGCCACTGGTGGGTCGACCTTGGGAGGGGATGCCCACGTGGACACACAATCCGCTGGGAATGGATATAAAACATCCAGCTTCTTAGGGGTGGAAAAGCGCATGCCTAGGTTATCCCAAGCCTTAGAAACCACCGGGGGGCCGGGAGCAGGCATTACTCATCTGTCTTGCCGCTATCTTCACCCTTCTTCTGCTCCAGGAGGGTCACCTCTTCAGTTACTGGCACCGTAGTGGTTTGGACAGGTGACCCTTCCGCTGGCGGGATGCAGGAGAATGAGGCTGCCCTGGTCCACCTGGTCTTCTTGTGGGGGAGAAGGCAGTGTGGCGAACCAACACTGGCATGAGGAAGGTCTTGCCTCCTATTGACAGTAGAAAAAACGGAACCTCTTCTCCAGGCTAGAGGGGGTATAGCTGCAGTAGGAGGGGGCTAACAACTTCTGCCTAGTGTCAACGCCTCCTAGATGACATAGCTATACCCACGGTTGCTGTGTCCCCCAATGAATATGGGCGAGAAAGAATACATAATGACCTCTGCACATGTCACAAAGCATGCCTAGAAAACTCTCACATAGCAGTCAATGAGGTCCCCTCCTGACCCTGGGTCTATGGCGCATGGGGCTGCCGTAAAGCAATTTTCTTAATGCTGTTAAGAACAGCTCAGGCAAGATGGCAGCCCCATAATCATGTTTAGGAAATAGAATACAAACATCTGCAATCAAAAAATAAGAACAGAAATAGGGGGGGGAAAAAAGAGGTGTGTGTCACTATCTGGTTTTAACTGACATAATATTTTTGCCGACACATTTCCTTTAAAAAAGGTCTTGATGTCTTGAGTGCAATAGTTTTAATAGCTATAGCTACCAAATTTCTGTAGATCATCCAGGGGCTTGAGTCAGTATCATGGGGGTTTATGCTTTTATCTGGATGGACATGGCAGAAGAACTAGATGGACTTTCTGAACCTCGCTTTACATAAGATGGCAACAATTTTTCAGTAGCGTTCGGTCAGTGCTCATCCACAGTGACCCTTTCCACTACTAGGTCTGTGAATGCAGAATGCTTAAGTACAGGTACAGCAATTTTTTTTCTTGCATAAGGTGTGTCTTTGTATTTCACCAACAGATCGCACAAGACTATATGAAATACAGCAACGTTTCAGGTCAAACATTGCTGTATTCCATGCATCCTTGTACGATCTGGTGGTGGATCACATAAAATAATAAAAAAAAGAAATAAATGAAATATGAAAAAAAACTGAGTGCGGTGACTTTACTTAAAGGTTAAATCTTTCTGAACCTTACTATATTACTGCTATTTTTTGTAACTTATGGATGAGATTTTATCGCAAGCAAAATAAACATATTCCTTTATACAAGTGGAGCTGGATTTTCTTCAAATCTTTCTGCATTACTATATTACTATAACACAGATCTGGCCCAGTACACTGAAGACTTATGCATACTTGTACATAAAGGTTGACTTCTGCACTCCGGCACAAGTACGGGAAGTTTCCCCCAGTTTTCAGGTGGGCCCTCCTGGCAGTAGGGTACAGCTTGTACATTTCTTCTTTGGCATCTGTTGAGAGAGCGCTCTGATCGAATACCTGCACAAAGTAAGAATAAAAGTGCATTTAAAAAGGCATGTTCACGACGACCTCATTCAATCTGTGTTAACCTAAGGGCTCATGCACAGGGACGTGCTCCAATGAACATTTACAGAAATACAATAGCTGCACTGACATTTAACTCCTTAATGATCCACATTTCAGTAGCCATAACTTTTTTTTACCGACGTTGCTGTATGATCCTTATTTCAGTCATTGTTTCTTTAGTTTATTTCATACCTTTCACCTTTTAGTAAATTCTTCAGGTAACTACAGTTGTGTGGATACCTAATCAGTGTAGCATTTTTTTAATTCACTTTTTTTTCTGGACATATTCCTTTTTTTATTTATTTTTTATTCCTTTAAAAAAGGTATTACTATTTTATATGTTTATTTTAAATGGGGTTCGTTACCTTTTTAGGGCTCTTTCACACTAGCGTTGTTCTTTTCCGGCATAGAGTTCCGTCGTCGGGGCTCTATGCCGGAAAAATCCTGATCAGGATTATCCTAATGCATTCTGAATGGAGAGAAATCCGTTCAGGATGCATCAGGATGTCTTCAGTTCAGGACCAGAACGTTTTTTGGCCGGAGAAAATACCGCAGCATGCTGCGCTTTTTGCTCTGGCCAAAAATTCTGAACACTTGCCGCAAGGCCGGATCCGGTATTAATGCCCATTGAAAGGCGTTTAGCTTTTTCTGAATGGTTACCATGGCTGCCAGGACGCTAAAGTCTTGTTTGCCATGGTAAAGTGTATTGGGGAGCGGGGGAGCAGTATACTTACCGTCCGTGCGGCTCCCGGGGCGCTTCAGAGTGACGTCAGGGCGCCCCACGCGCATGGATGACGTGATCGCATGGATCACGTCATCCATGCGCACGGGGTGCTCTGACGTCATTCTGGAGCGCCCCAGGAGCCGCACGGACGGTAAGAATACTGCTCCCCCGCTCCCCACTACTACAGCAACCAGGACTTTAATAGCGTCCCGGCTGCCATAGTAAGACTGAACGCATTTTGAAGACTAATCCGTCTTCAAATGCTTTCAGTTCACTTGCGTTTTTCTGGATCCGGCGTGAAATTCCAGAAAATGGAGTACACGACGGATCCTGACAACGCAAGTGTGAAAGAGCCCTTAGATAGATATTGATGCGCTATCCTACAGGTAGGTCATCAATATCAGATCAGTGGGGGGCTCGACACCTGAGGATATGTCAATGTCAACCCCTTTAAACTTATCATACATTATACTCCATCACTGTGAGACTGGATGTTATTAGGACAATTACTAGTTCGCACAGTCAGTGTTTGATCAGCGATTGCGAGGTAAGGTATAATAGAAAGATTTGCATCTGTAATGCGATTTTGACCCACACCTGGTTTTGGCTCACACATCACTGACTCAAGGCCCCATTACACTGGCAGATTATTTTTAAGATAATCGCTAACCAGCGTGTGTATGAACGCTGGTTAACGATCACCTGGCAGTATAACATTGCCACTGATTACCCAATGATTTGGTAATCAAGATCTTTTAAAGGGAACCTGTCACCAGGATTTTGTGTATAGAGCTGAGGACATGGGTTGCTGGATGGCCGCTAGCACATCCACTATACCCAGTCCCCATAGCTCTGTGTGCTTTTATTGTGTAAAAAAATAAATAAAAAATACATGAGGAATCGGGGACAGGACTCCTCTCGGGTTATTTTGCATATGTATCAAATCATTTTTTATTTTTTTTTACACAAACACAGAGAGCTATGGGGACTGGATATTGTGGATGTGCTAGCGGCCATCTAGCAACCCATGTCCTCAGCTCTATACACAAAATCCTGGTGACAGGTTCCCTTTAACATGTTTTAAAATCCTGGTTTGCCAGCAGCAGATGGCGCTGTGCAATAGGTGCTCTGCTGCCAGCAAACAATGAGACAGTATAGGGATGAGCAATGCATTAGTGATCGCTTGTCCCCATACGGAGGAGATCGCTGCATCGAATAGCAGCGGTTTCCTCCTCTAGCGAGCAGGCGATTGACGGGAGGGAACACTTCACTCCCGACAATCATCTGCTCTATCTGTCCATGTAATAGGTCACGGCAGGGGCAGATTAAACATAGACCTGGCCGCCTGTGGAAGTATTTGGGGATGTATTTTGTGCTGCTGGCAGTATTTTGTGATGGACTGTGGTATTTGGTTCTGTTTGGGTGGTATAATGTGCCAGAATATGTTATTGCTGGCCCTGCCATCCATCAATTTGGATCCAAGTACAAAACAGGGCCACTTTTAGTGTTTTTTTCCAGGGCCACTTTAAAGAGGACCTTTCACTACTCTACAAACTAAAATCTAACTATACCTGTGGGCAGAGCGGCGGCGCCCAGGGGTCCCCCTGCACTTACTAGTAAGTCTGGGCGCCGCTCCGTTCGCCCGGTATAGGCTCCGGTGTCTGCGCTCCCTCTGACTGATTTCTTGTAGGAGGAGTGTCCCTTGCTGCACTGCTGGCCAATCGCAGCGCACAGCTCATAGCCTGGCTATGAGCTGTGCGCTGCGATTGACCACGGCCGTGCAGGGGTTAAAGGGCTTCTGTCACCCCACTAAAGTCTTTTTTTTGGGCTAGTTACATTCCTTATACTGCGATATATGAAAATATAATGGTGTTACTTTCCTTCAGCAGTTTCTTATTAAAACGAACTTTTATAATATGTAAATTAGGTCTCTTCCAGCAAGTAGGGAGTCTACTTGCTGGTAGCCGCCAAAAAAAACGCCCCTCATTGTGTTGATTGACAGGGCCAGCCGCGATCTCCTCCTCCAGCATTTCAAAAATCGCGCGCCTGTGTTCATTCGGCGCAGGCGCTTTGAGATGAGGAGGCTCGCCTCCTCAGCACTCCCTCGGTGCGCCTGCACCGATGACATCACCGAAAGAGAAGAAGTCATCGGCGCAGGCGCACTGAGGGAGTGCTGAGGAGGCGAGCCTCATCTCAGAGCGCCTGCGCCGAATGAACACAGGCGCGCGATTTTTGAAATGCTGACAGGGCCGGCCGGAGGAGATTGCGGCTGGCCCTGTCAATCAACACGACGAGGGGCGGTTTTTTGAGGCAGCTACCAGCAAGTAGACGCCCTACTTGCTGGTAGAGACCTAATTTACATATTATAAAAGTTAGTTTTTATAAGAAGCTGCTGAAGGAAAGTAAGTAACACCATTATATTTTCATATATCGCAGTATAAGGAATTTAACTAGCCCCAAAAAAAAACAAAAAAAAAAACGACTTTAGTGGGGTGACAGAAGACCATTAATGTGCCAGCATCGGTGATTTCACCGATGCCGGCACATACAGCAGGGGTCTGGCCAGTGACTGCCAGACCCCTGCCGCTGATCGGGTGGGAGCAGCTCCTGCACCCGCCCGATCACCATGACGTACATGTACTTCTCTGGTCCTTAAGTCACGTCTAGAGATGACGTACATGTAAGTCATGGGTCCTTAAGGGGTTAAATATGTAGTAAACCCATGATCAAATATAGCAAAAGGTGTATGAAGTTGCAGATAAAGAAGAGTACTCACATCCATTATGGTGACAGCAATGTCCCGGATTGTGTGTGGCTCAACGTATGAATTCTGGCAATTTAAGGTAAGACGAGATGCAAGTTCACTCTGACTGAGACTTTCCAGCTAAGAAACAAGAAAGGGCTTAATTATTGTTTAGAAACCACTAGTTGCAAAAAAACTATTATGAGTGGTACATCACCAGCCGTTTCCTAAACAGATCCCCATTAAGCAACAGCAAGCAGCAGGGTGGCTCAGTGGTTAGCTCTGGGGTCCTGGGTTTGAATCTCCGAAGGACAACATCTGCCTGGAGTTTGTATGTTCTCCCTGTGCTTGCGTGGGTTCTCCGGTTTCTCCCACACTCTAAAAGACATTCTGATAGGGATCATAGATTGTGAGCTCCACTAGGGACAGCGATGTGATGATAATGTCTATAAAGCATCGCAGAATATGTCAGAGCTATAGGGGTAAAATAAAATCTAGGTCACAAGATTTTGGCAGTGCCCAATAATGAGGAGTATGAAGGATCAGGTGGATACATGATCTGATATTGACAGAGGCATTTAGGTGCAGTTTTCACCTAATAATCCTATCAGAAGTCATGCAAATAGATCTGACACCTAAGACTACAATCTGGCTTAATGCAGGAGTTGTACCTTTAGTGCCAAAAACAGGTTTGGATCCCTTCAACTTATAGCTTTGCTGGCTTTCCCAAACAGCAACACCACTATTGGCGGCAGTTATAATTGAGATAATGCCACTGTGTTGTGTTACTTACAGTGCAGAATATGTTAGGTGAGGAATTGCTTTCTTACCCGATCTACCATAAAGTCAATGGCATCTGCCATCACAGGATCCACAGGGCCAGAAGCAAAGTTTCCCAGGACAATCTTCTTCAGCATAAATGCAGGCATGAGCCAAAAGCTGCAAAATAGGACATTAAAAACTACAATGATACACACGTCTAGTGCTTGAAGATAAATTAGGACGACCCCTGTTTCAGGGAGTGGTGTGCCCACCGGAGCTCAGGTGAACACTGAGGGTCCAAGCACAGTGCTGTACATTATATAGTCCCATTGCCTCGTGACCGATGTATGGTGACCTCACTGGCCTAGGAAGAGGCAGCAGCGCCCAGTCTCCAAGAGCTGTACTGGCTGTCGGACCCCTGCTGATATGATATTGATGACCTATCTTGAGGATAGGTCATCGATATGTTTTCCTGGATAATCCCTGTAAAGAAGAACTCTCGCCAAAAATGTGATTCACTGACCTGTTAGAAAGGTACTTGATGTAATCTGTAGTCAATGTAATTATCTTACCAGTGGCTGTATCTGAGTTTTAATCTCCCTTCTGATCCTCTGCTATGTCATGTGACTCTCCAACTGACACAGCATCTTATGTGTAGACCGGAAGTCAGTTTCTCCATGTATTCCTATGGGAGCTTTAACCCCTTCCCGACTACCCACTGTATAGACGTCCTATCTGAACATGCCCCTTGCAGATAGCACATATATACACACATGCAGGCAGCGATTTAATTTAAAGGGGTTCTGCACTTGTTTAAACTGATGATCTATCCTCTGGATAGATCATCAGCTTCTGATCGGCCGGGACCCCCGCCGATCAGCTGTTTGAGAAGGCAGCGGCGCTCCAGCAACGCCGCAGCCTTCTCACCGTTTACCGCCAGCCCAGTGACATCACAATTAGTATCAACTGGCCTGGGCTGGGCTAAGCTCTGTTCACTTGAATGGAGCTTAGCCGCGCCCAGGCAAGTTGATACTAGTCGTGATGTCACTGGGCTGGTGGTAAACAGTGAGAAGGCTGCGGCGCTGCTGGAGTGCCACTGCCTTTTCAAAAAGCTGATTGGCGGGGGTCCCGGGTGTCAGACTCCTACCGATCAGATGCTGATGATCTATCCAGAGGATAATCAGTTTAAATAAAGTGCAGAACCCCTTTAAAGATTAAAGCTCTTGCTCCTGCAATCTAGCAGGTGTAGGTCAGGTCCCGGCTGACAAAGCGGAGACCCTGAAGGGACCCACTTCTGCCTTCTCCTGTGCTGGCAGGAGAGCGGTACCTGAGTGCATGGTGGAGAGAGCAGGAAGCAGCAGAGCCGCTTCCTCTGTTAGTCCTGGTGGTCACGTGACTGCCGGGGGTGTCTGGGGCAGGAGCAGAGCTGCAGGGTCTAAGGAGACCCTGATTAGCTCTGCCCGTGTGCTCCTGTGGATGCCGCAGTTAGTTACAGTGGAAACAGTGAAGAAAAAAATATAAAAAAATAACACAGGATTAAAGGTGTATTTCCATCTCAGATTGGAAGAGGATGGGCGCCCAATCTGGATGCAAAAAACAGATGTGGTTGGGACTACACAGACAGACGAGTTGTGCTACACTTTTTTGGAATTCCTATTCACTTGTACATAAGCTACTGAAACAGTGTTAGGACTCATGCACACGACAGTATTTTGCGTTCAGTATACTGGACGTTTTTTTTTTGTTCAGTATGCGGAACATATACTGAACCATTCATTTCAATGGTTCAGCAAAAAATACTGAAGTGTCTCCATGTGCATTCCGTTTCAGTATTTCAGTACTGTGAAAAGATAGAACATGTCCTATTCTTGTCCGCAAATCACGGTGCTTGGCTCCATTTAAGTCAATGGGTCTTCCGTATCCGTTCCGTTTTTGCTGAACCATCTATTGAAAATGTTATGCCCAGCCCAATTTTTTCTATGTAATTACTGTATACTGTGTATGGCATACGGAAAAACGGAACGGGAAAAAAAAAAAAACGGAACAACGGATCCGTAAAAAACGGACCGCAAAACACTGAAAAAGCAATACTGTTAATACTGTTGTGTGCATGAGCCCTTAGTTTGGATCCCAGAGGTGCAACCCTCATCTATCAGACATTAAAAAGGCTCTGTCACCAGGATCACAACTTGCCTGGGCGCGGCTAAGCTCCATTCAAGTGAACAGAGCTTAGCCCAGCCCAGGCCCTCGTCCCCATTATGGTCAAAAGGGACAGAACGGCGGTCCGGTGGCATGGCGAAATAGCGGTAGGACGGATCCGAAAGGGTGAACAGCCTGTAGGATCCGTCCTGCCGCTAGTGTGAAAGTACCCTTATTAGGGTTGATCCTGGTGACAGAGCCTCTTTAAGGGCATATCCTGTCCTTTGTCTCTCAAAGACAACTCCTTTATAAATTGCATCTGACTTCTCTAAAGATAGCGGCGCAATGGATATCACCAGGGGGTGCCATCCTAGAGTTCACTACTGGAGAAACCTAGCATTGCATGGCAGCTGAATGGGCTACTATGTAATGCACGGACTTGCAGGGTTTGCCAGGACAAGAGCCACTCTCTCTTCTGGCTCATAAAACCGCAGAACCTCCACTTTATTATGGAGATGTCCTAATAACAAGGTACCATGGTCACTGCCATTGTTCAAAATGATATGGACCAAAACTATCAGCAAGTTTTCAAGTACTTGTGGAAAGGAAGCAAGACCATAGCAATACATTAGTCATTTTTAATCATATGCTGCCCGATGGTTCATTCACCTGTTCGCTGTCCAAGTCTGATTGAAAATGGAGGTGTCGCTGAAGGCATTGCACAAGACGAGGGACTGGACCCTGGGAGACTTGTGTGTGTACTCCGCAAATTTCTGAGCCAGAAAACCACCAAGGGATGCGCCAAACAAGTGAACCTATATATAAAAGGGATAAAAAACTGAGACATAATGTCCTTCTAATGGACACAGAGATCCCTAGCTATGGACGCCACTTATCTCAGGTGACAGGAGGCCGACACGGCAATTTAGAAAAATCATTACAGAAATCACCTTCTGCACTTCCCTGCTTTGGCCATCTCATTAATTATCTAATGCAAACTAATAGATCAAAAACACATGAATCCTGTGCGATTCATGTATTCCAATCCTCATGCACCACGTTGTACCAAGCCACAATACAGCGCCACGTTGTACCAAGCCACAATACAGCGCCACGTTGTACCAAGCCACAATACAGCGCCACGTTGTACCAAGCCACAATACAGCGCCACGTTGTACCAAGCCACAATACAGCGCCACGTTGTACCAAGCCACAATACAGCGCCACAGGGGCATAGAGGGATTCACGCTCAGTCAAGTTTTGTAATACGAAATGTAGCCATGTAATCCAATGCTGTATGGAGGCAACAAACTACAGGGAAAACACCGCATTACAATGAGTTCTGCCAAAGAAAACTGAGATCAACTATACCTGTACAGCTTGCGGCACGCAGTACGTTCCCTAGAAACATACAAATGGGGCACTTGACGGGACAAGCATCCATACTTATGAAGCATTTGTGAGAGCCTTCACCAAAGTATCAGCGCATCACACAGCTCTGTAGAACAATACTGAAAGGGTCCTCAACTGACCAACTGGCAGGATAATGGGACACAGGGACCAGAGCCACTATCCCTAACTACTGTCACAGCCACCTGAGGCAGTGACCCCACAACAGGGCGACAGTCCCTATACTGTAATATGTGTGAGGGCGACATACAAACCGGGAACACCAAACAGACAAAAAACACTAAGAAAACTCGTAAAGGAAAGGGTCAAATGCTAGCCGGACAATGAATTCCAAAAATGCCAGAAGCAAATGAGAAAACCAAAAAGTCTGAATCAGGACATCAATACAATACCAATTCGCCAGAAGCCAAGAAACGTAGTCAAAATACCAATCCAGAAATCCAATACCACAGGGGACCAGCAGGGGGAGCCAGAGGACAAGAAATTCACCGCCACCTGCATATGCAGGCATCAGCCGCAGCTCACACATCGGTGTCCCTGCACGCCGGGTGGAGCTGCCGACAGTGTCCTGACGCACTGGCAGCCACGGCAAGGGGAACCGTGACATTTACATTCATAGGTGCCACGTCACAAAATCTCCAGCATCAGATTGAACCATCATAGAACGTGAGAGATGGAGAAACAGAAAAAGGGATCAGACCATAGAGTGCTCCTTGTGCATCACTGACAATACCAAGGAGGAAAGATCTGTGCAGCGACAGGTTTTTAAAGCTATACATACTGTACACATTCTTCGGCTTTGACACCTGAACTTTATTTGACTGTATAACTTATGTCCTGCTGATCTGCAGAGTCCTGAAATGCGTTATCTTGATGGCAATAGAATGACTTGCTGTGTGGACAAATTTGTTTACAGCTTTGTATACTGTCAGTAATACACACATCCTTCACATTATGCCCATAACACACTAGGAGCACTTACCGCCCCTCTTTCCGTTTTTTCCTCCATATTGCCTGAAGACATGTCAGACAGGTTCGCCCATTGCAGTTCTAGCTGATTCAAATGTAAAATATTTTCTAACGGTCATGGGTGAAACCTAATCCAAATCCTCATTTTTATCCTTCTAGATATGGACAGAAAGCAAGCAACAGTTCTTAACCTGTCCTCTCACCTTATCCAAGTGCAGATCATCCAGAAGCTTCCTAAATCCGTCACAGAATTCCAGATGATCCCAATATACAGGGTACTGGAGCTGGAAGAGGCAGGGTGAGGATTACTTTTCTGCAGAAAACTGGTGTACAGATGTATGTGATAACTGCAGAGGATGAACACGGCATTCAGGTTACAGTAAATGAAAGTCTGGAGCGGGTACTAGGCCGCGTGGAGAATACTGGGCAGTTCCCAGTGCGCGCGTCATTGAATAGTTCAGTACAGTGGATAAAATAAAAGATAGTGCTTCAAAAAACTGATTGTAAAATAAGTGGTAGATGGTGTAAGGATTGGGATTAGCAGATCTGAAACGCGTAGACCGGGTTGCCATGTTGGATTTTAACATATTTTTGGAATAAAGAACGTTACTTTTTGGAAGCTGGACTCTCCATGGTTTTTTCTGATATAGATGGTGTAACTATTCTGTAACATGAACTGGAATAACATCCTCTTGACAGACAAAAACTATTACGAGAACAAAAGCCTTATGGGCCACCTCAGCTTCCATAACCAATTTTAGATTATGTAATGATGTACATTATTATTTATTTATGTATTATTGTTCACATTGACTTGTTTTTAGCTATTTTTAGTTTTTTATTTGATTACTTTTATATTTATTACTGTATGTTTTCTAGGGTGATTATCACTATTTAACATTTCATGGGTGTAAACCCTGACTAATTATATTAAAGATACAAGATACAACTAACAGAGCCTTGATATGATTAATACATTTAATTTAAAGGGGGCTTTACAAGATTTCTGGACAGGTCACCAGTATCTGATCTGTGGACCCCCACCGATCAGCTGTTTGAGAAGGCATAGGTCCTCACAATAGCGCCGCAGCCTTCTCTCTGCTCACCAAGCACAGCGCAGTACATTGTGTAGCGCCTGTGCTTGGTATCGCAGACCAGCCCCATTCACTTCAGTGAAGCTGTGTAATGCCTAGGCCATGTGAATAATGAATGTGACGTCACCGGCCTAGGCAAAGCTGCGAGAAGACAGTGGCTCTACTGCGAGTGCCAGTTCCTTCTCAAATAGCTGATCAGTCCCGGGTGCTGGACCACCACTGATCAGATAGGACCTATCCAGACGATAGGTATGGGTCCCACCTCTCAAGCTTGTGACCCATCTAGTGGCCATGGTAAACAAAGAAGGGGCCTTGCATATGTGACACTTTCCATTCCTTTAAAATGGGAGTACTCAAAATAGCATAGTGCGTATGGCTATATTTATATAATGGAGAGAACCACATATGAGTGGCCATTAAGGGGTTAGTCCCATCTGGACATGGGTCCCTTCTCTGGAACCTGCATCTAAGAAGAGGGCACTTTCTTGTGGCCACTGTAAATCAAGGGTCAGTTCCCACCATCTCTTAGACAGATGCAGGTTCCCGAGGTGGGACCCTTACCCTGTGGCAAGGCTATAAATGCCCAGATGGAAATCACCCCTTCATATAGATATTCTGATCCCCATCTGTTACATCTATTGTGGTGACTGAACAGCTCAGTACTTACAGCAATAACTCTGTATCCCCAGCCGGTTAGCGCCAGGATCTGATGAAAGAAGATGTCCGCTGTGCCACTGACTGGAGGCAGAAATATAATGGGACAGCGCACACTTCGAGGGCCAGCATCGTACAGGGACCACACTTTACTGTCATCATCATCAACAATGATCTGAGAAGAGAATTACAGGGTTAAATGTTACCAACAGGACTACCCTATAAGACCACAGAACCACACCAGTTGGATCATCATGAAGAGGTAGAGGATAGACTTGTCACTAAAGTATAGGGAACATTCACACACAGCAGTTTTGTTGCAGAAATCGATGAATGGAACAAATTTTCAGTCGAAGGAACGTCTGCTGTAGACTTTCCATCTCTAAAGAAACCCATATGCTTCTTACTTCTGCTTCATCTTGTCACTGCCATGTTGTATTGGAGCAAAACCGTAATAAAAAAAATAGCCCATTGGGAACCATTAACAGCAAAAGGGGGTTCTCCATTAGTGACTTCCCTCATTTATCCGCAGTTGTGTCAAAGAGCAGCTCACATGCTGGTGGAGCCTGACCAGGTCTTAAGGCACCATTAAAGGTCCATTCACACATCCGCAAAACGGGTCCACATCCGTTCCGCAATTTAGCAAAATGGGTGCGGACCCATTCATTTTCAATGGGGACAGAATGCGCTGTCCACATCCACATTTGCGGATCCGCACTTCTGTTCCGCAAAAAAATAGAACATGTGCTATTCTTGTCTGCAATCGAGGACAAGAAAAAGCATTTTCTATGAGAGTGCCAGCAATGTGCGGATCCGCAAAACACATACGGACGTGTGAATGGAGCCTAAGGCTTCTTTCACGTGAGTGAGTTTCCCGTCCGGACGGGATACATGTAGTGAACACATAGCATCTGGACTGAATCATGACCCATTCATTTCAATGGTCTGTGTACATTCTGGGGAAAAAAAAAAAAAAAAATCATAGTATGTTCTAAATTGTGTGTTTCTCACACAGCCCTGGCCCCTTAGAAGTGAATGGAGTTTGTGTGAATAACTTAAAGGAAACCTGTCATGTGGATATTTGATTATAATTTAACTAATTATATACAATCAATAACTACTAAAAAGTGCCTTAGATGTATTCACTTACTGGTGTGACAGATGGTTACCTTATAATATATACACAAAGATGCCGCATGCTAATTAGCCGATTCGAGTCCGGCGTGATGTCGTTGAGTCCAGCGTATACTTAATTCAGAGCTATAGCCACTCCCCTGCCCACCTGCTGCTGATTCCTATGGAAACAAACTGTCAATCAGCAGCAGGTAGGCGGGGAGAGTCAGGAGCTCATAAATATTCAGGACTCATCATTATCAGCTCGAGCTTTTCAATACAAGATGTTGGCAGATCGACTGGGTCAATTAAAGAAAGTGACCCAGCATTTTGCTAAGAAAATCAGTCACTTATTTATGTTGCCCTTAGTTAGGACACCATAAAACTGGTGACAGGTTCCCTTTAAGGCATCCGGATGCAATACGTTTAAATAGGGCTTGTGTGAAAAACGGAAGGCATCTCGATGTAATGCATTTGAATAGCGCTTGTGTGAAAAAACGGAAGGCATCCGGAGGCAATGCGTTTTTCAACGATGGTTGCTAAGAGATGCAGATAGTTATTCTTCAGTTTTTCTTCACGCACGAGAAAAATGCATACAATCCAGGTGGGGGAAAAAAAAAAAAAACGCACACACTGCATGCAATCACAGAAAAGAACTGATTGACATCAGTTTCTTCCTGAACAGATCCTGACACCATCCGTATCACTCGTGTGAAAGAGGGCTAAGGGTCCATTAACACGTCCGTTGTTTCTTTCCTGATCTGTTCAGTTTTTTGCGGAACAGATCTGGACCCATTCATTTTCAATGGGTCCTGAAAAAAAAAAAAAAATAATAATTATAAATCGGACAGCACAATGTCTGATTTTTTTTTCAGGACCCATTGAAAATTAATGGGTACAGATCTGGTCCAGATCTGTTCCGCAAAAAACGGAACAGATCAGGAAAGAAACAACGGACGTGTGAATGGACCCTTACACTACCAGGCGCTGCAGGGGAAATGAGGTTTTGGCTGCCGGATGTAATGTGATCAGTGGCTGACCAGCAGGCGTGCAGTGAGAGAAGAGGGTGTTCTGACAGTACAGTCCCTTTAGGGCAGGGGTGCACAACGTTTCCTGGTTGGGGGCCACATTGCCAGACTGAACCAATGACGAGGGCCGCAATTAAAATTTAAAGGTGTATTAACAACTGAAATATTGTACTTATGACATATTGAACACACATTATATACCATTAATGTCTAGTTACACTTCTAGGACTCCCATCTAATGGGAGAAATACATGAAAAATACATGTTAGCAGCCACAAGACATGGGCATACATGTCTTTTACCAGATGGTTGGGGGCCGCACAGAATGGTATCAAGGGCCGCATGTGGCCCCCGGGCCGCAGGTTGTGCACCCCTGCTTTAGGGGATAGTCACATGCAGAAATGTCTACGGCTGAAAATCTGTTCTGTAAGGGGTTGTTTTGGCAGCAATCTCCATTCAGATGTATGGAATAGTCACAGAAAATTCTACAACAAATCTGCAGCATGAAAATACTCCCGCAAGCTAAGGCTACATGGTGACACGCGTTGCAGAAAAGTCGGGTGATTTTTTTTTAATGAGAGTTAATTGTGTCGCACTGTGAGTTGCGACATGCTGGGCCGCGAAAGTCACAAAAATGCATACAAGTTGGATTTTTGTGCGACTGTTGTGTCGCAGTCACATGTCGCAGTGCAACACCATTGACTCATTATACAAAATGTTGCGCGACACGTCAAAGTGTAGTTGTACTCTTTGTCGCACGACTTGTAGCCCTAGCCTCTAAAGGATTTTCCAGCAGTAATGATTTTTTAGCAAGTGCCTGCAGCCTGCCCCCTGAAACAGAAGATTCATACTTACCTGCTCTGCGCTGTCTCCACCTCCCGATCCCCACACTGTTTTCATCCGGCAGCACATGGGCATGACGACATGTACCGCTCCAGCAATTATGTGGCCACAAGCAGCACCTCAGAGCGGAAGCCAGTCATTGGCTGGAAGAAAACCGTGCAGAGACTGGAATATGGACACAGCAGAGGAGCAAGGGGGCAAGCTGCGGGCACTTGTTAAAAAAAATAAAATAATAATCATCATTATTATCAGAAAGCCACTAATTGGGGTTGGCCAGAATTTTGATACCGATTGTCTATTCTTAGGATCGGTAGGGGTCCAGTACCCCAACCCTGACAATGAGCTGTTAAAGGGGTAATCCGGTTGGTTAAAGTTAGCCCAGCTCTGTACTCATGGATAGAGGCTGTGCTCATGTGCGACCGGCCCCTCCGGTCATTTCAGGGGAGCTGCAGGTGCTACGGGGCCACCGCTCTTGTGCAGTTCTGGCAGTGACTTCCAGCACCGGAGCCAAGTTAAAGGGGTATTCCAGCTGGTTAAAGGGCTTCTGTCAGCCCACTAAACCGTTTTTTTTTTTGGTTAATAATAATCCCTACACTGCGAGCTCCCTATACATAAGCTAAATATTCATTTTGGTTCAGTAGATTTAGTTAAAAAGCTATTTTTATAATATGTAAATTACCTTGCTACCAGAAAGTAGGGCGGCTACTTGCTGGTAGCAGCCGCATCCTCCGCTCCCAATGACGCCCCCTCCGCTGTGTGATTGACAGGGCCAGGGAACGGGATCGTTCTCTGCTGGCCCTGTCTGAATTCAAAATATCGCGCCTGCGCCGTACCTGTCTTTAATCGGCGCAGGCGCACTGAGAGGCGGCCGCCCTCTCGGCCGCTCCATCCTCAATGCGCCTGCGCCGATGACGTCACATCTACAGCCGGCGCAGGCGCATTGAGGATGGAGCGGCCGAGAGAGCGGCCGCCTCTCAGTGCGCCTGCGCCGATTAAAGACAGGTACGGCGCAGGCGCGATATTTTGAATTCAAACAGGGCCAGCAGAGAACGATTCCGTTCCCTGGCCCTGTCAATCACACAGCGGAGGGGGCGTCATTAGGAGCGGAGGATGCGGCTGCTACCAGCAAGTAGCCGCCCTACTTGCTGGTAGCAAGGTAATTTACATATTATAAAAATAGCTTTTTAACCAAATCTACTGAACCAAAATGAATATTTAGCTTATGTATAGGGAGCTCGCAGTGTAGGGATTATTATTAACCAAGAAAAAAAACAAAAAAAAAAAAAAACGGTTTAGTGGGCTGACAGAAGCCCTTTAAAGGATAGGGGATAACCATCAGATCGGTGGGGAAATGCACAGCTCCATTCGTTGTGTAGTGGTCAGAGCCGGTTACTGCAGTAACACATCATATCTGGTCATTTTTGATGCTTCAGATGGAGCATAACTGGGAAATCCCACGTGTCATGGATCCTTTAAAAACAGAAACCATGATGTTCGTCAGTGTGAACAGGGCCATACATTAGGCTAGTCCTTCATAGAACTGGATTGGTGCTGCACTTTGTACTGCACAACTCTATGGAACATAAGAGCTGATAACAGCACGTTGACAACCAATACGCCCACCAATAACGCTTGCATAGTTTTACTTTTTTTTTTTTTTCTTCTTACCTTATTTTTGAGACCCCCACAATAATCAAAGACAGGGATCAGAAACCTCCGATACTCCAGGTGTCGTGAAACTACAACTCCCAGCATGTTCTATTCACTTCTATAGGAGTCCCAAGAACAGCCTGGCAAGTTTGCATGCTGAGAGTTGTAGTTTCACAACCGCTGGAGTGCTGGAGGTTGCTGACCCCTGATGTAAGAGGACCCTCTTTTTTTTCTAACAGATCTTTGCCTCAGATTTTTCTCTACCATTGTCTGGTGGCCGCCAATGATTAACCTGACGCATGGAGTTAATCATTTTGTGAGGGCTATTTGTATGGCATTGTATAACAGAGGGCATGCAGACCTCCATGAAATCAATCTAGCAAGGTCTGTACGGCTGGGGCTACACGTCAGACAAATCTACTAAAACCATTTAGGTCATTGGCGGTCACACAACTACTTTTTAAGTGTGATCTAGCAAAAAGAAAGAAAGCGGCCAAGTCACAAGAAAGTCCCAGCCGCACAGGACTTTGCCGGCATGGAGTTGTGTGGGACCAACCGCAATGCTGAAATGCGACCTCACGGTTCATGCGGTGCGTCCATAGCCTAAATCACAGCGGACAGCAGATGAATTAAAATAGTCTTAGGGTACTTTCACACTTACGTTGTTGGATTCTGGCAGGCAGTTCCGTCACAATTCCGGCAATCTGTATGCAAACGGATACCATTTGTAGACGGATCCGGATCAGTCTCACAAATGCATTGCAATACCTGATCCGTCTCTCTGGTTGTCATCCGGAAAAACACATCCGTTTTTCCAGAACACTTGGGGCCGGATCCGGCATTAATGCATTTCCATGGAAAATAATGCCGTGTTCTGGAATTTTGGACGTCGAAAATACCGCAGCATGCTGTGGTATTTTCTCAGTCCGAAAAACCGTACAGTGACTGAACTGAAGACTTCCTGAACGGATTGCTCTCCTTTCAGAATGCATTAGGATAAAACTGATCATTTTTTTTCCCCCGGTATAGAGCCCCTAGGACGGAACTTAATACCGGAAAAGTTTAACGTAAGTGTGAAAGTACCCTTAGACGTCGCCATCGCAGACGACATTAAAAATACCGGACAAAACAGTCCAGCACGCTGCTCTATTGTCCACTAAAATGCCCTAATGAAAACCCGACAGACCCCAATATAGTCAATGGGGTCCACTGGGCGTATGCCATTACTTTCACTGTCCTGCTTCTATAATGCAGCAGGACAATGAGGAGCGCCTTACATTCACACTGTACACGGTATTCTATAGTCATAGTGGGCGCCTTCCTAAACCTCTTCAGATTAGATAGCACAGATAGACGGTGAGGCTGGTGCCGGGAGCACCTATAGGTACGTATGCATGGCTAGGATAAAAGAACCTGTAGACGACAGCTGAGGAGGCTGGACTCCACATACCCTCTTCAGTGGCACGGTGCTGCGGAACCAGTTGTAGTCCGGGGAGATCTTGATGGCTCCCATGTTGCAGAGTTCGGCAGATCTGTGGGGAGGAGATCAGGCATGTGATGAGTCAGTCTCAGGAGACACACAATGACTCCCTGTCTGCAGTGTGCCGGCCTATGCCACGCAGGGGAGGCCAGTGATAAGAAGTACACCCACACCTCCACCAGAGCAGCTTCTGAATGAGTCCCCAGCACGCAAGGGGTTATATCACATGCTGCATTTTCCTTCCCTCCAATAGCACTTGTTGGTCACGGAAGTTTTCAAGCATATTAAAGTAGATTTACTTTCGCCCTGTCTAGTGTATTATGTAATCTCTCTGCTTGCGCCACATAACACGGGCAGCGTGGTGGGCACTGCAGCTAAAAACATATGCGTGGAGCTGGTATGTTCTCCCACACTCCAAAGACATACCCTACAGCTCTGCAGGATATGTTGGTGCCATCAGGTCATTTTTAACTAATATTATGACATTATTCATGAACAAGAATTTGTGTTTGAAGGGGTTGTCTCACTTCAGCAGATAGCATTTATCATGTAGAGAAAGTTACTACAAGACATTTACTAATGTATTGTGATTGCCCATATTGCCTCCTTCGGTGGCTGGATTCATTTTTCCATTACATTATACACTGCATGTTTCCATGGTTACAGCCACCATGCAATACATCAGTGGTGGTCGTGCTTGCACACTTAAGTAAAAAGCACCAGCCTCTCTGGTGGCCGGGACCACGGGAGCTCACATAGGGTGGTGCTTTTTCCTATAGCGTGCAAGCACGACCACCACTGATGGACTGCAGGGTGGTCGTAACAATGGAAACAAGTAGTGTATAATGCAATTGAAAAATAATTCCAGCCAGCATAGGAAATATGGACAATCACAATTAGGGCTGCAGTAAACGATTATTTTAGTAATAGAGTATTCTATAGATTATTTTTTACAACTAAATCGAGTAATCTAATAAGAAAAAATGAATTAATAGACTTTTTTTTTTATAAAGGAAAACAATAAGACCCCCTGCCATTAGTCCCCAACACCCTTCGTTCCCCACTGTGCGATCAGCCCAAGTGCATCAGTTCCCCCCAGTGCCATCAGGTCCACTATCCCCCAGTGCCATCAGCTTCCCCCCCCCCCACCCCACTGTGCCATCAGCTCTCTCTCTCCCCCCCCCCACTGTGCCATCAGCTCTCCCTCCCTCCCCTCTGTGCCATCAGCTCTCCCTCCCTCCCCTCTGTGCCATCAGCTCTCCCTCCCTCCCCTCTGTGCCATCAGCTCTCCCTCCCTCCCCTCTGTGCCATCAGCTCTCCCTCCCTCCCCTCTGTGCCATCAGCTCTCCCTCCCTCCCCTCTGTGCCATCAGCTCTCCCTCCCTCCCCTCTGTGCCATCAGCTCTCTCCCCCTCCCCTCTGTGCCATCAGCTCTCTCCCCCCAATGTGCCATCAGCTCTCCCCCCCCACTGTGCCATCAGCTCTCCCTCCCCCACCACTGTGCCATCAGCTCTCCCTCCCCCCACCACGTGCCATCAGCTCTCCCACCCCCCCAACGTGCCATCAGCTCTCCCCCCCACCACGTGCCATCAGCTCTCCCCCCCCCACCACGTGCCATCAGCTCTCCCCCCCCCCCCACCACGTGCCATCAGCTCCCCCCCCCCACCACTGTGCCATCAGCTCTCCCCCCCCCACCACTGTGCCATCAGCTCTCCCCCCCCCACCACTGTGCCATCAGCTCTCCCCCCCCCCCACCACTGTGCCATCAGCTCTCCCCCCCCACCACTGTGCCATCAGCTCTCCCCCCCCCACCACTGTGCCATCAGCTCTCCCCCCCCCACCACTGTGCCATCAGCTCTCCCCCCCCCACCACTGTGCCATCAGCTCTCCCCCCCCACCACTGTGCCATCAGCTCTCCCCCCCCACCACTGTGCCATCAGCTCTCCCCCCCCACCACTGTGCCATCAGCTCTCCCCCCCCACCACTGTGCCATCAGCTCTCCCCCCCCACCACTGTGCCATCAGCTCTCCCCCCCCCCACCACTGTGCCATCAGCTCTCCCTCTCCCTCCCACTGTGCCATCAGCTCTCCCTCCCCCCCCACTGTGCCATTAGCTCTCCCTCCCACCCCCCCCCCCACTGTCCCATCAGCTCCCCCCCCCCCCACTACTGTGCCATCAGCTCTCCCCCCCCCCGTGCCATCAGCTCTCCCCCCCCACCACTGTGCCATCAGCTCTCCCCCCCCCACCACTGTGCCATCAGCTCTCCCCCCCCCACCACTGTGCCATCAGCTCTCCCCCCCCCCCCACCACTGTGCCATCAGCTCTCCCTCTCCCCCCCCACTGTGCCATCAGCTCTCCCTCCCACCCCCCCACTGTGCCATCAGCTCTCCCTCCCACCCCCCCCCACTGTCCCATCAGCTCCCCCCCCCCCACACTGTGCCATCAGCTCTCCCTCTCCCCCCCACTGTGCCATCAGCTCTCCCTCTCCCCCCCACTGTGCCATCAGCTCTCCCTCCCACCCCCCCACTGTGCCATCAGCTCTCCCTCCCACCCCCCCACTGTGCCATCAGCTCTCCCTCCCACCCCCCCCCCCCACTGTCCCATCAGCTCCCCCCCCACTACTGTGCCATCAGCTCTTCCCCCCCCCCGTGCCATCAGCTCTCCCCCCCCCCCGTGCCATCAGCTCTCCCCTCCCCCCCCCGTGCCATCAGCTCTCCCCTCCCCCCCCCGTGCCATCAGCTCTCCCCTCCCCCCCCCGTGCCATCAGCTCTCCCCTCCCCCCCCCCCCCCACACACTGTGCCATCAGCTCTCCCTCCCCCCCCACACTGTGCCATAGTCTCTGCTGCCCTGCTCCTCTTGACACCCGGATTGCACAGCGTCATTGGTTGCTATGACTCTGTGCACTCCAGGCGCCCGGCCTTTGTGTCGCGCCCCCACCCCCTCGATTTCACCAACTTACCTTTCCAGCAGGGGCGCCGCCGACACTCCATCGTTCCGCGCTTCTCTGCGCCTGACGTCACACAGCGCGTCAGGTCACAGCGTGCGTACGTCAGGAGGTCAGTGCAGCGCGGAACTATGGACGTGCTGAGAAGTGTCCAGAGGTCCCCTGCTGGGAAGGGGAGTACTCCAAGCACAGCGGGAGACCACGGAGCGGGAGTAATAGCAAGCGCTTCACTCCTGCTCCGTGGTCACATGACACAAACGAGGATATTTGTGTGTTGAATTACTCGATTTAATTGAGTAATTGTTTCCGCCCTAATCAATACATTAGTAAGTGCCTTGTAGTAACTTTCTCTAGATGATAAAGGTCATCTGCTGAAGTGAGACAACTGCTTTATGGGTAGTGGGGTAAGGGTGAGAAATCTCTTATGACAGCCATAACACTGTACATCCCTGGGGATTACTCCTACACGTTTCCGCCATATCTTGGTTCTTAATCATTGCGTGATGGCCATCATCTGACAGTGTCCAAAGCTCAGTCATCACATGATGGCGACTTCAGACAGCAACTCCTATCCTCCATATTACTTCTCCGTTACCGGATCCCCCGACCAGCTACTGTAACGTATAGCCTATGAGATGACACGCACTATACTAGCCGACATACCAGACCTCTGGAGGGCATAGTTCAGCTCCTCCAGCAGCAATATAACTGGAGACGGACACAAACGCATCAGAAGAAAGGCAAGAAGAATGGAAAAATGATATTAGTCAGTCTAGACATGTCAACTTTTGTTGCAGATTTGCCACAGAATTTATGGTGAAGACCCGCTGCTTTTCTGTAACGTAATGCCTGCTTGTGCAGATGCCTTGGCCGAGCATGCAGGTGTTCTGAAGCAGCAGCTGTCAGACACCTCTGTCCGCGAATATCTCCCCGAGAACTAAAGGACCAGGCTGCTCTCCTCTGCCATTGGGGGAGCGCGTCACTGTTCCCCTTGTCAGATGGGGGTGGGGGCCCTACACAGGCTGGTACTGGCAGCACTGTCAAAGTGTGTAGCGACACACCCCTTATTCATGAATTTCTAGTAGGAATAACTAAGGAACAGTAAAATATCTAGTTGTTGAAGGCCAATATACATTAAATGGGTTTTCCAGGCTTTTAATATTAATGATAGGTCATCAATATCAGGGCAGGGGTCTGACACCCGTTCATTTAGAAGACAGCAGGGGTTCTGGGAAGGGGATCCTCAATCTAATATTACATGACCTGCCATATTTTTTGTGATCTAGGTATTTAAAGAAGGACCTGTCCTCATCTCCGGACACGTCTGTCTTAGTAAATGCTTGTATTCCCGTGAAATAATTCAGAAATATATTTTTCTAGCACTGGACAGCATGCTGTTATTCCTACTAGAAATTCACGAATAAGGGTTGCGTTGACACTGTCCAATCTGTGCTGACAGTGTCAGCCTGTGGGGGCACCGGTAACGCTCTGTTCTCAATGTATTCATACATATCCAGTAGGAATAACAGAGGAACGGCACAAAGTAGAGATATAAGAAATGATGCCCCCGAATGGTGATTTTACAGAGAATACAATTATTAGCTCAAACAGACATGTCAGGAGAGGAGACAGGCAAGCTCAACCTGCGGCCCTCCAGCTGTTGTAAAACTACAACGCCCAGAATGCCCTGCTGTAGGCTTATAGCTGTAGGCTAGTTGTAGTTTTGCAACAGCTGGAGGGCCGCAGGTTGAGCATGCCTGCTCTAAGACATCTCTACCTCTGCCAGTCAAGGAGAAATCCGAAACAGAGCCAAGTATCCGAATCACATGGTAAAGCATTACTTTCCCTGCAGAGGATCTAAACAGGAAGCCAAATGCAGAAGTAATACACGAGTCCTGCAAAACTCTAGGCAGCCGTCTACTGGAGGTGCCGTCAGCTGATGGGCCACGCGGGGCAGGGAGCCACATGACCGGAAGAGCAGGAACCCCAGAGCGCAGGCCCTGTGCACATGGCTGTATTAGGGTCTGTTCACACCACAGTACTTTCCTGCAGATTATGGTGCCGGTTGTACACTGAACTCAGCTTCAAATCCAGTTCCCATTGTTTGTAATGAGAACCCGCGGCCACGGATTTGAAACCTGAATCAAGAGACGCCACGATGCAGATTATCTCCCGTTGGATGGGGCTAAGGGTACTTTCACACTAGCGTTATTCTTTTCCGGCATAGAGTTCCATCCTAGGGGGCTCAATACCGGAAAATAACTGATCAGTTTTATCCCCATGCATTCTGAATGGAGAGCAATCTGTTCAGGATGCATCAGGATGTCTTCAGTTCAGTCTTTTTGCCTTTTCAGGACGGCGATAACACTGTAGCATGCTGCGGTTTTATCTTGGTCCAAAATTCCGGAACACTTGCCTGACATGCATTAATGCCGGATCCGGTCCTGAGTGTTCCGGCAAAACGGATCCGTTTTTGTGGTCTGCGTATGCTCAGACCGCAAAAAATTTGAAAAAAAAAAATATGACGTATCATTGCTTCAGGTCGCCTCATGGAAGCACCAAGCGTTGGTACATGGACCGCATGGCGTTTTTTTCCCCCACTCATTGACACGAATGTCACCGTGAAGACAGCAAGCAGTAGTTTGCCAGTAGATTTCGGAGTGGCTGCTGTAGGAACAGTTCTTGCTGCATAAGGAAAGTACAAGAGCTCTGGACTCCGCTATCTCCATCAGTCCCACAGACCGGAGCGGCACCAGGGATGCAGGCATTGCCAACGTGGTGTTCAAAAAGGGGACGTGTGACCTCTGTTTTTGTGATTGGCGAGGATCCCAGTGGTCAGACACTTATCACCTACCCCGTGGATTCATTCCTCCAGCACCTCTTCTACAGATGTAGGAGAGTTGGTTTTTGTACAAGGTGATAACTCGGTAAATTGAGCGCAGGAAATGGAGCGGCAGTCCAGTGTAAAACGACTGACCCCGTCCCTGGAAGCACATGAACTAAGACCTCTTTCACATCTTAGAGAGAACGCGTATCCATTGACTTTAAAGGGGCTGAGACTTTAATACTGATGACCTATCCTCTGGATAAAGAGGACCTTTCATGGGAATTTTCTAGTTTAATTAAATACCTTTCCTTGCAGGGGTACCCCCCCCCCCTCTTTTTTTAAAATACCACTCGTACACCTGCCATGCCCCCCCTGCAGTTTTCCTGTTCAGTATGTTAATCCTGAGCATCGGTACAAGGAGGAGGAGACACCAGGGTTTCTCAATGGGTGTCCCCTTCTCCCCGGCTGTGACTCTCTCCGCTGTGGCGGGATCGCGGCACAGCCATGGAGAAGGAGACGCCCATTGAGAAACCCTGGCGTCTCCTCCTCCCTGTACCGATGCTCAGGATTAACATACTGAATAGGAAAACTGCAGGGGGGTATGGCGGGCGTACGAGTGGTATTTAAAAAAAAAAAAAAAACACAACAGGGCGTCAGCATCAGCAGGGGTTACTCCGCAAGGAAAGGTATTTAATTAAACTAGAAAATTCCCATGAAAGGTCCTCTACGAGTCATCAGTATCTGATTTCTGGGGGTCCGACACCTGGGACCCCCACCGATCATCTGTTTGAGGAGGCAGGGGGGGGGGGGGGGGCTCTTGTGAGCGCTGTGGCCTCCTTGTAGCTTTTCCTAGGCCAGTGACGACAAGTTCATCGGTCACGTGGCCTAGCAGCAGCTCAGCCCCATAGAAGTGAATGGAGTCGAGCGCGATACCAAGCACTGCCACTATACAATGTACGGCGCTGTGCTTGGTGAGCTGAGAGGGTTGCCTTCTCAAACAGTTGATCGGCGGGGGTCCCACCGATCAGATACTGATAACCTGTCCTGCGGATAAATAATTAGTATTTACATCTCAGAAAACCCTATTAAGGTGCGTACACACAAATCTGTGGTTTTCCACAGACCAATCGTAGGGGATGCTCTGGAACACGGATGACACAGAGCAAAAAACGGACACACGGATTAAAGAACTGACCACCTTGTCATGGATGTCATCACGGACGTGTGAAAGAGGCCTTAGGCTGTGGACACAATACTGCAGCGTGCTGCACTGTTTCGCCTGGCAGAATAGGGGACAATTACAGTGGGATCTGTCGGGCACGGCTGATGGATCTCGTGCTTCCAGAAAATCCATCAGACACATCAGCCTCGTCCAACACAGAACAAGTAGCGGATGTGAACAGAGCCCAATCGCTGCAGCTCCACTAAGGTTCTCAATAAAACTGCATATATACTCGGCACATACCCAGTGCCCAGGTCATACCCCTGCAGCACGGCGCCTCCCAGTGCACAGGTCATACCCCTGCAGCACGGCGCCTCCCAGTGCCCGGGTCATACCCCTGCAGCACGGCGCCACCCCCTGCGTCCGCCTCATACCCCTGCAGCACGGCGCCACCCCCTGCGTCCGCCTCATACCCCTGCAGCACGGCGCCACCCCCTGCATCCGCCACATACCCCTGCAGCACATCGCCCCCCTGCATCCGCCACATACCCCTGCAGCACATCGCCCCCCTGCATCCGCCACATACCCCTGCAGCACATCGCCCCCCTGCATCCGCCACATACCCCTGCAGCACATCGCCCCCCTGCGTCTACCACATACCACTGCAGCACATCGCCCCCTGCGTCTACCACATGCCACTGCAGCACATCGCCCCCCTGCGTCTACCACATGCCACTGCAGCACATCGCCCCCCTGCGTCTACCACATGCCACTGCAGCACATCGCCCCCCTGCGTCTACCACATGCCACTGCAGCACATCGCCCCCCCTGCGTCCACCACATGCCACTGCAGCACATCGCCCCCCTGCGTCCACCACATGCCCCTGCAGCACATCACCCCCCTGCGTCCACCACATGCCCCTGCAGCACATCACCCCCCTGCGTCCACCACATACCACTGCAGCACATCGCCCCCCTGCGTCCACCACATACCACTGCAGCACATCGCCCCCCTGCGTCCACCACATGCCTCTGCAGCACAGCGCCCTCCTGCGACCACCACATAACCCTGCAGCACATCGCCCCCCTCCGTCCACCACATAACCCTGCAGCACATCGCCCCCCTCCGTCCACCACATGCCCCTGCAGCACATCGCCCCCCTGCGTCCACCACATGCCCCTGCAGCACATCGCCCCCCTGCGTTCACTACATGCCCCTGCAGCACATCGCCCCCCTGCGTCCACCACATAACCCTGCAGCACATCGCCCCCCTCCGTCCACCACATGCCCCTGCAGCACATCGCCCCCCTGCGTCCACCACATGCCCCTGCAGCACATCGCCCCCCTGCGTTCACTACATGCCCCTGCAGCACATCGCCCCCCTGCGTTCACTACATGCCCCTGCAGCACATCGCCCCCCTGCGTCCACCACATAACCCTGCAGCACATCGCCCCCCTGCGTCCACCACATGCCCCTGCAGCACATCGCCCCCCTGCGTTCACTACATGCCCCTGCAGCACAGCGCCCTCCTGTGACCACTCCGTACCCGGATCCTCTGTCAAGACAGGCTGCGCGCTCTCCCTCCGGTACAGCAGACCGCCTCTCTGCACAGACACTTACTTCCGGGTTTTAAGCTTTGGACACGTGACTCATCACATGCCTGAGAACGGTTCTATTTATCATGTCTAACATACCCGGTGACGTCACGTTCTTCCTTAGGTATGCATGGACTATGCCGCCACAGTGTGTGTGCGCACGTACTCGTGAGCCGCGCGTGATATCTGTGAAAACCACAAATTGTGAATACTCCGTGCATACAGTTTCCCGCCACCAGTAGCGCTCACGTTCTGAAACTACAAATCCCGGCATGCTCTGGTAGCTAGCTAATAATCACCTCAGGTTCGCCATAGAGCTGTCACCACTCTAAGCACGTGATAACAGGAATTTAGAGCCCGGTCGGGTGCGTGATGACGTCACGACAGCAAGCCGCCATATTTTATAGTGTCAAGAGGAAAAAACACTGACGGTCAAGTCCTTCGAACATAAAGTGTAAACGCCCGTTTAGATAAGGTCTAACCGCGTTTCTTCATTTAACCCATAGACTGCCACCACGGCGTATCTCTCTGTATACGACAAGGCTCCCGAGTTCTAATTCTCGAGCCTGCTGTAAGAACGTCACTACTTGTCAGTGACAGTAGTAAAGATGGCGGCTGATTTACTATTGGTCAATCGCAGCGCGTGGAACGCACGTAGATTGTGAAATATCAGCGTAGTGACGTAATTGATACGTATGACCTGCACGTCCCTGTCAGCTTTTCTGAGCGGTGTTTGTGATTGGTCGGGTCGTTGAACCCAGCCGGGCTGACGACATTGCAGGCTGCTGGCCCGGGCTACTCTGCGGTTCCGGTTTGACTCTCAAGCCTCCCTGTCTGGTACCGGACCGGAATTTCTAGAGTACACGCTGAGTCCTGTCCGCCCTGTCACGCCAGCTTAGAGACCGGGCACCGGGACCATGTCCGGCCCCAGCTGTTCGTGCGCAGCCAGGATCATCAGCAGCACCCTGCATAGAGGTGAGCGGGCGCCGTGGGAAGAAGCCGCCGCTCCTCAGAAGTCCAGCGGCCTCCGGGGGGTGGTCAGTGAATAGGGGAAACTTATGGAACTTCTAATGACTCCGCTCCTCGTCGGCTTCAATATCTCTGCTTGCTGTTAGTGAATGGAAACTTTGTTGTTGTTTCCATCCTTCGTTCAGTGTCAGAGCTGTCACTAGGAGTACGTCAGGTCAATGTAAACAAGTATGTGTCTGTTCATTGACAGCAAGAAGGGATCTTGACAGTTGTGAGGAATAGAAGCACAAGTCTATTAACAAGTGCTGCAGCGCCTCATGTTATAGCTGTGCCCGTCAGTCTCCGGTGTAGCGTTATACTACCCTACTTCGTGAGATTTCGCACTGCTAATGTGAACCTAGCCTAATCTCATCGCTACAGCCAGCTAGTGTTCCCAGCCTCGCCACAACGGACATGGAAATCCAGGGGGCCATTAGGGAGGTGTCTGACAACAACGCACACAGAAATGTCAGGTGGCTGCAAAAGCTCTGTCTCAGGCAGATGTACTGTGTTGTTTGATCGACTGCTTCCCCCGCTGCCCTGTAAAAAAGCTCTCAGAGGCTGCTTTTGGGCAGTGTACCTCTTAGTGAGAGATCATTGACTGCTTGCCATGCCTCTACCATGCCCCTTTAAAGGCAATTTGCCACAGACTTTGAGAGACACAGGATGCTCCCTTCAACGCATTGCTCACCATCCAGGCCGTTCTGACCTACCTGTTAGGAGCAGTGGTTACCTGAGAGCACGCACATTTATTTATTACACTTATATAGCTCTGACATTCCACAGCGCTTTACAGAGATGATCATCGTGCTGTCCCCAATGGGGCTCACAATCTAAGTTCCCTATCAGTATGTCTGTGAGAGGAAACCCAACCAAACACAGGGAGAACATACAGATGTTGTCCTTGGTCGCATTTGACCCCAGGACCAGTGCTACCCACTGAGCCACCGTGCACATGGTGAACAAGCTCCGGATGGCCCGTACACCAGTAGAGAGGATTGTGTGATCTGTGGAAAGCAGCGGCTTCCTTGTCCACCGTCCGCATGTGACACCTTCATTATATCTCCGTCTCTGACCAGACCATTGCCAGGTGCTTAGCAGAAGGAAATTTGGTGTCGCGGCCCCCATTACGTGTCGTGCCATTGACAGACGGCCACCGTCACCTTTGTTTGCAGTGGTGTCACGCATGAGAAGCCTGGACTACTAGAGACTGGAAACGTATCGTCCTTAGCTATGAATCCTGGTTCTGTTTGGGATCCCACGACGGTCAGAGATATGGAGGCCTCGTAGCAAACACCTCAGTCCTGCCTTTGATGTGGAGCGACGCTCTGCCCCACCTGCTGGTGTGATGATCTGGGGAGCCACAGTCAGTCACCCCTAGTAGAGATACGAGGGACACTAAGCTCAGCGATATGTACAGGACATCCTGCGGCCATGTGTTCCTCTTATACCAGGGCTTCCAACGGGCATTGTTCAGCAAGATAACGCTCACCCACACGGCAAGGAGGAATGTCTCCACCAGATGACAGCACTACTTTGGCTGCCGGTCACCAGATTTATCGTGAAGGCTCCATTCACACATCCATAGTGCCTTGCGGATCCGCAATACACCCGGCCGGCACCCCCATAGAACTGCCTATTCTTGTCTGCAATTGCGGACAAGAATAGGACATGCTCTATTTTTTTTTTATTTTTTCCGGAGCTGCGGACTGGAAGATCTTCTAGTCCGCAGCTCTGGAAATGCAGATGCGGAGAGCTCAAAGTGTGCTCTCCGCATCTGTTCAGTCCCCATAGAGAATGAATGGGTCCGCACCCGTTCCGCACAATTGCGGAACGGGTGCGGACAACACTTGCGGACGTGTGAATGGAGCCTTATCAAGCATTTATGGGACCAGCTTGGACACCAGCGTCGGCAGACTAAAAGTGTGAAGGATCTACAAGCCCAGCTGTAACATCTGTGGACAAATGTCCTACAGGATACAATACAGAACCTGTATACCTCCATGTTATCTTGTATCCAGGCTACAGGTGGCCAACAGGTACTAGAGCCTCCTTCCAATTGTACCGTTTTCCCCAATAAACCTATCCTTTCTCTAATATTGTAATCGCCTCCATATATCATCATTACATTCTCATACATGAAGGCTGATTCCTACAACTCCTTGGTGTTCTTTGTTAGGGACGCAGCTTATTCAGCAGTTCTTTGGATGGCCAGAAACCTCCTTTAAGAGCATGTTCACATGGTTTTTGCTGCAGAAATTGAAGGCCGACTCTTGGATTTCTCTACAATTGCCGCAGGTTTGCACGTGTCTCTGGACAGCCCGATGGATTCCCATTATAGATAATATGGTATGAAATCTGTGGGAAATTACCACTGTATGAACATACCCTGGTATAGGAAACCACTGGCGTCATGTGGCAGTGTGATTTCCTGACCTCTGCTCCTCTGACAGGATCACACAGCAGTATAATGCCATGTGAGGCCTGTATCTACTGAATTGCACGGAGGGCATCATGACGGTTTAATTCAATAGATTCCAGGTGTCACAGGGACGCATGGCATCGTGAATCATTGCTGTGCAATCCTGTCAGAGCAGGAAATCGCACCGCCACATGCTGCAGGCTTCTCACATTAAACTCGCTTGTCTGCGTTTGGCCTTAAGGGTAGGTTGGGTAACTCTGTGATGGTAGAAGGGCATATGGGCTAGTGTCTTAGGCCTCTTGCACACAAGTTGTGTGTGGTGTTTTTTTTTTTTTTTTTTTTTTTTTTTTTTTTTTTCTGTGTTCATTTTTTTTGTGTTCCGTATACAGAACCATTCATTTTAATGGATCCGCAAAAAAAACAAAAAACGGAAGGTACTCCTTATGCCCTCCGTTTCAGTTTTTCCATTCCGTTCAAAGATAGAACATGTCCTATTATTGTCCGCATAACGGACAAGGATAGTACTGTTCTATCAGGGGCCTTCCGTTCCGCAAAAACGGAATGCACACGGACGTCATGCGTATCTTTTGCAGACCGCAAAATACTGAAAGAGCCATACGGTCGTGTGCAAGAGGCCTCAAATTCTGTCCTAGTGTCTTAACGAGCAAGCATCTTAAAGGCTGCGGACACCTTCAAGGTTTTTCTTTTATTGGCTAAAGTTATTTTGTGTAATTTTTCTTTCTAAAGGGTTTGGGGAATATCTAATTCGCCTACTGATTCCCCCACCGCTGCTTTGTACCTGCCGCTCTGCACTTCCTGCCCCAGCTCGACATGGCAGACGTTATGATGGCCTGGACAGCGACCTGCTGCAGCCCGCTGTGGGTACCAAAACAGCGGTGGAGGGTTGGTAGAAGTGGGTAAAGCTTCCTTGTTCTGGCCAGTTTAGGGCCGGAGCCGTGTACTTTCCATGACTACTTCCGGTGGTGAAGTGGCGTTTTACTAGTCCCATAGGGAATTAATGAAGACCCCTTATTTAGCAAAGGGGTCTTCCTTATATAAAGTAAGGGGATAGTCGCTGCCACAGTGACTGAAATGCATCCATGGAGAGCTTCAGTCAGGCTTGGTGTAGTAGTGCAGTATAGAGGCTGCACTACTCTGCCCCCCCCCCCCCCTATGGAAAATACGGTAAATAAAAGTAGTGTCCCTTTAAATGAAAGTGTAGGCCACAGTGCGTTGCAGCCCAGAAGCTGATTACATGGGGGCTTGAGGGTCCCTGAGGCTCCTGTTGTTGCAGCCGGACAATAATATATGGAAAATCTCTGTTCAAGGACTGTATTATCTGCTGTGCTGTGGCTGGGATTCTCATGATGCTTTTCCTGTTTTGCCATCAGAATGAATAGAAATGATCCTTCTTCACCTCTGTATGGCGCAACTCTCACTCCCAGGAGGAGAGACCTCATCTGCTCCGAGTTCTGCTGGGAGGAGCGCACATGGTGTTTACCCTTCAGATTCTCTGACAGCCAGCTTTATTAACCCTTTCAAGCCAAGAGGGGTTTTTGTTTTGCGCTCCCAGCCTTCCCAGAGCCATAACTTTATTTGTCTGTTCACATAGCCATATGAGGGCTTGTTTTTTGCAGGACAAGTTGTACTTTCCAATGCCGCCATTTAATATTGCAGGGGGCATAGGAGGCATATTTTAAAAAATCAAGTAGTTTCAGCATCAGCAGGGGGTACCCCGCCAATTATCTCCCTTAATCAATATCAGATCTACAGGGATCCTAAGCCAGGGACCCCTGCCAATCAGCTTTTTGAGGAGACTGTGTTGCTCCGGTGAGTGCTGTGACCTTCTTGAGCCATCAGTCACATGGCCTAGGATCAGGTCAGTCCCGTACAAGTGAATGGACCTGGACGGTAATACCAGGCACATTTGCTGTACAGTGGATGGCGCTGGGCTTGGAAATCTGCAAGGAGAATAGGTAGTTGGGGAAAACCCTTTTAAACTATCTGTATTACCGTATGTACAATGTAGGGCTGAAACGATTACTCGACAGAATCGAGTAAATTGACACAAAAATCCTTGATGCAAGATTTTTTTCCATCCAGGATTCGTTTGTGTCATGTGACCATGGAGCGGAAGTGAAGCACTTGCTATTACCGCTCCATGGTCACCCGACAGCCCGCACTGCACTGGATCCTGACACATCGTCAGGTCATAGTGCACGTAAGCTGTGTGACGTCAGGATCCAGTGCAGCGCGCGGAGAAGAGGAAGGAGCTGTGGCGCGGTGCCCCTACAGTAAAGGTAAGTATTTTATTTCACTGGTGCTGGGGACATAGCACTGAAGGGGGACAGCCGTCAATGGATGGCATGGAGGGGCTGACTGGCACTGGGGAGACATGGAGGGGCTGACTGATGGCACTGGGGGGACATGGAGGGGCTGACTGATGGCACTGGGGGGAACGAAGGGTGTTGGGGACTGATGGCAGGGGGTCTGAGTTTTTATAAAGGAAAACGGTCCTATTTATTTATTTTTTCTTATTGGAGTACTTGATTCATTGTAAAAAAAATTATCAATAGAATTCTCTGTTACTGAAATAATCGTTTACTGCAGCCCTAGTACAATGAGAAAGGGGCCTGACCACTTGCAACCCATATATGCTGCATGATTCCTGGGTAGCTTGTCCTTAATCTCGGTGCCCCTATATATTTTGCCTAGCTCACTAATCACCTGGTGGTATTTTCCCACCAGACTTGCCCCCTCTATTCTTGAGGGCCCCTACCAAGACATACTGGCACCACTGACCATGGGGCCACCATCAGTTTACAATCCAATATTCCTGTCTGGGTGCTGTCCAAGTTTAGGAACAACAGTATATGGACTCTGCACGGACCCATTAAGGTAAATGGGTATAGTCAAAATTGTTTTGTTTTTTTGGGGGAGGTGGGGAATTGTAGTATGTTCTGTATTTCCATTCTCCACACAAGACTTGTTCATTTAAGTGAATGGATCTGGATCGCACTTGGACATTCGTGAGCGATCTGTTTAAAAACTTGTTCATGTTTCCAACCAGTTTCATATTGCTCATCTGAAAGGAGCCTAAACCTGAGCCAACTAGGGAAACTCGCGGCGTCCCTTATTGCTGCTGGCCTAGCGGGTCGCTTGTTCCTGTGGAGCACTGTCACTGCCAGTAATGGGAGACTGTGGCAGTACGCAGCATGTTTTGTGCGGTTATATATAGCATGCTGTATGTCACGTAGCTTACATCTTATCTATCGCACACACCGTGGGGGAGGCCCTAGGGGACGGCTCGCTCATGTCACCAATTTGCCAGGATTCTGCACATCGGGTAATTTGGGTAATGCAGCACAAGAGATCCTGGTTTCAGTCGTAGATCTGCTGCTGAGAACATTACTCTATACATTCGTCTGCTACACTATTCCATACCACAGTAGAATAACGTGGACTCTTGGCTTCCGTCGGGTGAAGGAGAGGCCACGGATACGTTTAGTGTATATCGTATATAGCAGAAGCTTTTCCTGCCGTATACACCAAATGTGGCTCTAAATGATGCGAGCAGACCCAGTTTCCAAATATTTTCAGCACTTGAGAATGAGGTGTAATGAATGAAGGGGCAGATTTAAAAAAAAAATATATAATTTCCTGTCCACAATCCTGTGGTAAATCGCCATCTGCTTCTACCCAGTCTGAAATGGCAGAGAGTAGAGCGCAATAGGTGACATGTCCCTTTAAAGGGAACCTGTCACCAATTGTGTGCTGCCCATACTAACGGCAGCATAAAGTAGAGACAGGTGGGTTTATTTTAGCGGTCTGTCATTAAAAAATTAAAAGTAAGTGGTTGCCAAGAACTAACATCACAATCATTGCAGACTGGGCCTGGAAAAGAGTCCTGGCCACCTGAGGGGAGTCCTGGTCATTCATGACTTCCTGCTCTCCTGCCCACCTGCTGATGACTGACCGTCTTCTACCTAGTTTTCTCTCTAGGAGAGAACTGCCAATCGGCAGCAGATGGGGGAGAGAGCAGGAGATTATGTCTAAGGGTACTTTCACTCTAGTGTTTTTTCTTTTCCGGTATTGTAATCCGGTAAAGGGTCTCAATACCGGAAAAAAAAAATCATCACTTTGGTCCCCATGCATTCTGAATGGAAAGCAAACCTTTCAGTATGCATTAGGATGTCTTCCGTTCCATAACTTGTACAGTATTTGACCGAATTTTTTCTGTCAAATTCCGGAACACTACCGCACTTGCCGGATCCGGTGTTCCGTAAATTGCTGGATCCGGTTTTCCAGTCTGCGCATGTGCAGTTTTTTTTTTTTTTTTTTTTCTATACCGTTATTCCGGATCATACCGAAAAGACGACTCCGGTATTTCAATGAATAAGTCTAACTGATACGGAATAAAATATCTGTTTGCATACAGGTTTCCGGATCTGGCAGGCAGTTCGGACAACAGAACTACCTGCCGGATTCTTCTAACGCTAGTGTGAAAGTACCCTAAGGCTCCATTCACACGTCCGTGATGTGTTGCGGGTCCGCAACACACCAGCCCGGCACCCCCATAGAAATGCCTATTCTTGTCTGGAAGCTGCGGACAAGAATAGGACATGTTCTATCTTTTGCGGAGCTGCCGACCCGAAGATCGGGGATGCGCTCCGCAATTGCGGATGCAGACAGCACACTGTGTGCTGTCTGCATCCATTCTGTCTCCGAAGAGAATGAATGGGTCCGCACCCGTTCCGCAAAATTGCGGAACGGATGCGGACCCATTCTGCGGACGTGTGAATGGAGCCTAACTCTGACTTTTCTCAGGTAGATTTGACTTTTTCCAGGCCTGGGCTGCAATGATTATGATGCTGGTTCTCAGCAACCACTTACTATTAGCTCATGAGTGACACACCGCTGAGATCTGCATTTCTGTCACTACTTTCTGCCTTCCTCAGTGAGGTCAGCATAAAGTTGATGACAGGTTCCCTTTAACCAGAGCAGGGCCAGTACATAATGTAACCGGAGCTCATAGCAGCCATGTATGCTGTACCAGACAGCGTGTCATGTTGTTACATTGCTTCATACTGTGTCTCAATCTCCCTTCCCCAAATACATTTCGGTTTTGACGTTCATCAGGTTAAATCAGGGCTGGATAAGCACCCGGAGCCAGGTGTGCTGCCACCGCCAAACGCTTTGATGTGCTTTCGATGACCCTTCTTATTTCCAGACTACTAAAATTAATGGCTCCTGGCTTTTTATAACTACCTCCTAACGTCCACAGCATTTTGTCAATACTTTGCAATTGCCCCCTAACCTGTATGTATTAGAAAGGGGTTCTCTCCTGGTGCAAATTGCCCATGTCTGCAATAGGGAGGAGCAAACCCCTTAAAATGATCTTAAAGGGGTATTCCAGTAAAGTAACTTTAATTTTTGAAAAACTTTATTAAGGCTGCAAGCTGTGACCCAACCAGAACCCACACCTATACATATAACCAGAGCTTCAATTTACCTTGCAATCTATTTGTCTAGCTCCTGTGTGAGCCTGCAGCACACTGAGAGTATCATGGCGCCTGATCTTCCCTCACAAAACTACAGTCCCCACAATCCCTAGCTTTCCTGCTGGGAGTGTTGATGTTTACTGATTGGCTGCCTGATACAGTCCGTTCACGCCCCCCACTACTCAGTAATCAGCAGCACACTGACACGCCCTTTGTTTCACAAGACGTTTAACCACTTAAGGACCACAGGTTTATACCCCCCTAGTGACCAGGCCCTTTTTTACAAATCGGCACTCCACAACTTTAGCGGTTTATTGCTCGGTCATGCAACTTACCACCCAAATGAATTTTACCTCCTTTTCTTCTCACTAATAGAGCTTTCATTTGGTGGTATTTCATTGCCGCTGACATTTTTACTTTTTTTGTTATTAATCGAAATTTAACGATTTTTTTGCAAAAAAATGACATTTTTCACTTTCAGCTGTAAAATTTTGCAAAAAAAACGACATCCATATATACATTTTTCGCCAAATTTATTGTTCTACATGTCTTTGATAAAAAAAAAATGTTTGGGCAAAAAAAAAATGGTTTGGGTAAAAGTTATAGCATTTGCAAACTATGGTACAAAAATGTGAATTTCCGCTTTTTGAAACAGCTCTGACTTTCTGAGCACCTGTCATGATTCCTGAGGTTCTACAATGCCCAAACAGTAGAAAACCCCCACAAATGACCCCATTTTGGAAAGTAGACACCCTAAGGTATTCGCTGATGGGCATAGTGAGTTCATAGAACTTTTTATTTTTTGTCACAAGTTAGCGGAAAATGATGATGATTTTATTTTTTTTATTTTTTCTTACAAAGTCTCATATTCCACTAACTTGCGACAAAAAATAAAAAATTCTAAAAACTTGCCATGCCCCTCACGGAATCCCTTGGGGTGTCTTCTTTCCAAAATGGGGTCACTTGTGGCGTAGTTATACTGCCCTGGCAATTTAGGGGCCCAAATGTGTGAGAAGAACTTTGCAATCAAAATGTGTAAAAAATGACCGGTGAAATCCAAAAGGTGCACTTTGGAATATGTGCCCCTTTGCCCACCTTGGCAGCAAAAAAGTGTGACACATCTGGTATCGCCGTACTCAGGAGAAGTTGGGGAATGTGTTTTGGGGTGTCATTTTACATATACCCATGCTGGGTGAGAGAAATATCTTGGTCAAATGCCAACTTTGTATAAAAAAATGGGAAAAGTTGTCTTTTGCCAAGATATTTCTCTCACCCAGCATGGGTATATGTAAAATGACACCCCAAAACACATTCCCCAACTTCTCCTGAGTACGGCGATACCAGATGTGTCACACTTTTTTGCTGCCAAGGTGGGCAAAGGGGCACATATTCCAAAGTGCACCTTTCAGATTTTGCAGGCCATTTTTTACACATTTTGATTGCAAGGTACTTCTCACACATTTGGGCCCCTAAATTGCCAGGGCAGTATAACTACCCCACAAGTGACCCCATTTTGGAAAGAAGACACCCCAAGGTATTCCGTGAGGGGCATGGGGCATGGCGAGTTCCTAGAATTTTTTATTTTTTGTCACAAGTTAGCGGAAAATGATGATTTTTTTTTTTTTATCTTTTTTCCTTACAAAGTCTCATATTCCACTAACTTGCGACAAAAAATAAAAAATTCTAAAAACTTGCCATGCCCCTCACGGAATCCCTTGGGGTGTCTTCTTTCCAAAATGGGGTCACTTGTGGCGTAGTTATACTGCCCTGGCAATTTAGGGGCCCAAATGTGTGAGAAGAACTTTGCAATCAAAATGTGTAAAAAATGACCGGTGAAATCCAAAAGGTGCACTTTGGAATATGTGCCCCTTTGCCCACCTTGGCAGCAAAAAAGTGTGACACATCTGGTATCGCCGTACTCAGGAGAAGTTGGGGAATGTGTTTTGGGGTGTCATTTTACATATACCCATGCTGGGTGAGAGAAATATCTTGGCAAAAGACAACTTTTCCCATTTTTTTATACAAAGTTGGCATTTGACCAAGATATTTTTCTCACCCAGCATGGGTATATGTAAAATGACACCCCAAAACACATTCCCCAACTTCTCCTGAGTACGGCGATACCAGATGTGTCACACTTTTTTGCTGCCAAGGTGGGCAAAGGGGCACATATTCCAAAGTGCACCTTTCAGATTTTGCAGGCCATTTTTTACACATTTTGATTGCAAGGTACTTCTCACACATTTGGGCCCCTAAATTGCCAGGGCAGTATAACTACCCCACAAGTGACCCCATTTTGGAAAGAAGACACCCCAAGGTATTCCGTGAGGGGCATGGGGCATGGCGAGTTCCTAGAATTTTTTATTTTTTGTCACAAGTTAGCGGAAAATGATGATTTTTTTTTTTTTATCTTTTTTCCTTACAAAGTCTCATATTCCACTAACTTGCGACAAAAAATAAAAAATTCTAAAAACTTGCCATGCCCCTCACGGAATCCCTTGGGGTGTCTTCTTTCCAAAATGGGGTCACTTGTGGCGTAGTTATACTGCCCTGGCAATTTAGGGGCCCAAATGTGTAAGAAGTACCTTGCAATCAAAATGTGTAAAAAATGGCCGGTAAAATCCGAAAGGTGCTCTTTGGAATATGTGCCCCTTTGCCCACCTTGGCATCAAAAAAGTGTGACACATCTGGTATCGCCGTACTCAGGAGAAGTTGGGCAATGTGTTTTGGGGTGTCATTTTACATATACCCATGCTGGGTGAGAGAAATATCTTGGCAAAAGACAACTTTTCCCATTTTTTTATACAAAGTTGGCATTTGACCAAGATATTTCTCTCACCCAGCATGGGTATATGTAAAATGACACCCCAAAACACATTGCCCAACTTCTCCTGAGTACGGCGATACCACATGTGTGACACTTTTTTGCAGCCTAGATGCGCAAAGGGGCCCAAATTCCTTTTAGGAGGGCATTTTTAGACATTTGGATCCCAGACTTCTTCTCACACTTTCGGGCCCCTAAAAATCCAGGGCAGTATAAATACCCCACATGTGACCCCACTTTGGAAAGAAGACACCCCAAGGTATTCAATGAGGGGCATGGCGAGTTCCTAGAATTTTTTTTTTTTTTTTGCATAAGTTAGCGGATATTGATTTTTTTTTTTGTTTTTTTCTCACAAAGTCTCACTTTCCGCTAACTTAGGACAAAAATTTCAATCTTTCATGGACTCAATATGCCCCTCACGGAATACCTTGGGGTGTCTTCTTTCCGAAATGGGGTCACATGTGGGGTATTTATACTGCCCTGGCTTTTTAGGGGCCCTAAAGCGTGAGAAGAAGTCTGGAATATAAATGTCTAAAAATGTTTACGCATTTGGATTCCGTGAGGGGTATGGTGAGTTCATGTGAGATTTTATTTTTTGACACAAGTTAGTGGAGTATGAGACTTAGTAAGAAAAAACAAAAACAAAAACAAACAAAAAATTTCCGCTAACTTGTGCCAAAAAAAATGTCTGAATGGAGCCTTACCAAGGGGGGGGGGGGGGGGGGGGGTTGATCAATGACAGGGGGGTGATCAATGACAGGGGGGTGATCACCCATATAGACTCCCTGATCACCCCCCTGTCACTGATCACCCCCCCTGTAAGGCTCCATTCAGACATCCGCATGATTTTTTACGGATCCATGGATACATGTATCGGATCCACAAAACGCATGCGGACGTCTGAATGGAGCCTTACAGGGGGGTTATCAATGACAGGGGGTGATCAGGGTAATCAGGGTGATCACCCCCCTGTCACTGATCACCCCCCCTGTAAGGCTCCATTCAGACATCCGCATGATTTTTTACGGATCCATGGATACATGGATCGGATCCACAGAACGCATGCGGACGTCTGAATGGATCCTTACAGGGGGGTTATCAATGACAGGGGGTGATCAGGGTAATCAGGGTGATCACCCCCCTGTCACTGATCACCCCCCCTGTAAGGCTCCAATCAGACATGCGCATGATTTTTTACGGATCCATGGATACATGGATCGGATCCACAAAACGCATGCGGACGTCTGAATGGAGCCTTACAGGGGAGTGATCAATGACCGGGGGTGATCAGGGAGTGTATATGGGTGATCACCCGCCTGTCATTGATCACCCCCCTGTAAGGCTCCATTCAGACGTCCGTATGCTTTTTGCGGATCCGATCCATGTATCCGTAAAAATCATACGGACGTCTGAACGGAGCCTGACAGGGCGGTGATCAATGACAGGGCGGTGATCAATGACAGGGGGGTGATCAGGGAGTTTATATGGGGTGATCATGGGTGATCAGGGGTTTATAAGGGGTTAATAAGTGACGGGGGGGGGGGGGGTGTAGTGTAGTGTAGTGTGGTGTTTGGTGCGACTGTACTGACCTACCTGAGTCCTCTGGTGGTCGATCCTAACAAAAGGGACCACCAGAGGACCAGGTAGGAGGTATATTAGACGCTGTTATGAAAACAGCGTCTAATATACCTGTTAGGGGTTAAAAAATTCGGATCTCCAGCCTGCCAGCGAGCGATCGCCGCTGGCAGGCTGGAGATCCACTCGCTTACCTTCCGTTCCTGTGAGCGCGCGCGCCTGTGTGCGCGCGTTCACAGGAAATCTCGCGTCTCGCGAGATGACGCCTATTGGCGTTAGTGTGACCTGGGAGCGCCGCAGCATTGACGCCTTTCGGCGTTAGTGTGACGGGAGGAGGTTAAAGGGTTTCTACCACTTCGGTTTCACATATTTAGCTGTCACACTAGCGATCCGCTAGTGTCTGCTCTGCCCAACCATCCTAATATAATTACTTTTGGGGCAGCCGTTTTGCTAAAAAAAAGAACTTTTATTAATATGCTAATGAGCCTCTAGGTGCTATGGGGGCGTCATTAGCACCTAGAGGCTCCGTCTACCTTCAGAAACTGCCGCCGCCCAGCGCGTCCCTCCAGCCCGCCCATCTCCTCCTGAATGCGATCCTCCTTGTGAGCGCCTGTATTCGGCACATGCGCAGTGAATGTCTGACAGCTTCCCTGCTCAGACATCTCCACTGTGCCTGTTCCTCGGAGCACTATGGCGTCATCGCGCAGGCGCAGTGGAGATGTCTGAGCAAGGAAGCGGTTAGACATTCACTGCGCATGCGCAGAATACATATGCTCACAAGGAGGATCGCATTCAGGAGGAGATGGGCGGGCTGGAGGGACGCGCTGGGCGGCGGCAGTTTCTGAAGGTAGACGGAGCCTCTAGGTGCTAATGACGCCCCCATAGCACCTAGAGGCTCATTAGCATATTAATAAAAGTTCTTTTTTTAGCAAAACGGCTGCCCCAAAAGCAATTATATTAGGATGGTTGGCCAGAGCAGACACTAGCGGATCGTTAGTGTCTGACAGCTAAATATGTGACACCGAAGTGGTAGAAACCCTTTAACTAGAGAATTGATAGCAACACACTGAGCATGCTCGACCTAACAAAGGCTCAGAACTACCGGTCGATGCCATGGTAATCTATGAAGAAACCCAGGGGGTAGCAGAGGAAGAAAGGTATATTTATGGTAACCGGAATACCCCTTTAATGCCCCACCTACTTCATGTTCTTCACAACTCCCCAGTGAGGATCCCACAGAGGACTTTTTTTCATAATAAAATATGCTGATCTGGAAATAACACATAGCTAGATTCAATCCTGAGACCCTTCAAAGGGGAAAGGAATCGTATGGTTTATCTACACCAAATCTGGGTTCCTCGGTGAGAATTACTGCTATTTTGATGAGAAATAAGGCTCTCTTGGAAGCAGTATAGGGTTGCTAGCAATACTAGACTTTTTCACTAATGTGTAAGATATGGTCTAAATTCAAGGAGCTAATGATGTACAAGGGTGGACATAAGTTGCCAGAAATGTTCTCTTTAGCGGGATTTTCATAATGGGTAGACAGGTGTCCTGTTCTTAAAGGGGTTCTGCAGTTTGTTTAAACTGATTATCCTCTGGATAGATCATCTGCATCTGATCGGCGGGGGTCCGACACCCGGGATCCCCGCCGATCAGCTGTTTGAGAAGGTAGCGGCGCTGGCAGTAGCGCCGCGGCCTTCTTGCTGTTTACCGCCGGCCCAGTGACGTCACAACTAGTATCAACTGGCCTTGGTGCGGTTAAGCTCTGTTCACTTGAATGGAGCTTGGCTCCGCCCAGGCCAGTTGATACTAGTCACTGGGCCAGCGGTAAACAGTGAGTAGGCTGCTGCGCTACTGCCAATGCCGCTGCCTTCTCAAACAGCTGATCGGCGGGGTTCCCGGGTGTCGTACCCCTGCCGATCAGATGCTGATGATCTAATCAGAGGATAGATAATCAGTTTAAACAAACTGCAGAACCCCCTTTACATGAGCTACAAACGGATGTTACATTCAAGTTCTTTGAACAATTCCGAACAGAGTTTGGGCTTCCTCAGGTGGCACTTTGTCAATTTTTACAGGATTGACTGGTGCTGGCGGCTTCCACCCATTTAATGCAGAAGATATTAGATAAAGGCAGTACCAAAGGACTGGTCTCCGTGATGTCTAAGTGACTGCTTGAGGACTCCACTCACCCTGAACCTTTACTAATGAAGGCTAAATGGGAGAGGGATGTTGGCCCTATATCTAGGGAGCTGTGGGCTGCGATGTCTTGGCTCTTTCCCCTAGACTTTCCTTCAGTGGAGTCCAACATATGATGTAACAGCTGCTGCTCTTACACGGAGTGTAAAAAAACAATAAAACGTATATTCTTAGAGAATATCAGGAGTGACTCGAGGGGTCCCAGATATGTTAGGGATGATGCTTCTCTATTGCATATGATGTAGGAATGCAGTCAATTAGGGTTGTATTGGAAGGAGCTACTTGAGACCATAAGGCAGGCCTTTCACACATCTCTCCCTCTGGATCCCAGAGTTTGCATTTTGGGAATCCTGGACAATCTGGTAGGACATGCATCGCTCACGCTGGGTATTCAGAGAATATTGTTCCTGATGCGGAAACTCGCCATTGGATCCAACAGACTCCTCCCACTAAACAGGAGTCCATTAATAATAAAATGAATGTTTAATTATAACTTGAGGGGGAAATATGTGACGAAAAATTCTGTCCAAATTTGAGGCTCTATGGCATGGCTGGCTAAAGTTGCCCGCTCTCTTAATAATCGCTGGCTAATGACTATTTGCGCCCTTATAACTTGATTGTTGGGGAGAATTGCACACATAAGAAAGGAGGGGTGTGGTGATGGGATATTGGGCACTTAGAGCCGGAAGACCGCCCCTGGGCACTTGTGAGCCCTCATTTACATATGAATAAAACTGCCTTTTTTTTTTTTTTTTTTTTTTTTTTTTTTTTTGTTTTGTTCTCTGTTGAGCGTCAGAACAACACAACAAAGGTACCATTTGACGCATGTATAGTTGTGCTACAGCGCTATGTAAGCGGTCTATAATGTCAAATTGTGGTGACAGACTCCCTTTAAATTGTAGAACGTGTCCAATTCCTGTGCATTTTGCGGACAAGAATAGTTGTAGTAGAAGTGTGGCGTGCACACAGCCGGTATCCGTATTTGCAAACCGGATACAGTTGTGCATATAGCCTTATGTTTATTTAAATGATAAATAAAATCTTTTATAAAGGATTTTTTTTTTCTTTCCATAAAAAATGGACTGTGTTGCCACTGTTAATGGCTTTTATTTTATTGTTTTTTACTGCCAAAAATGTTATTGAAGCATCATTCCAGCCCCCTGCCCACACTGCACTGGGGGGCTGGAATGGAGCAGATAAGCGCATTCTTCACTTTATGAAGATGAAAATTTGGCTTTGAGGTTAGAAAGCCCCTTTTAAAACCTCATTTATAAAGTAAGGGCACTATACAGGTTGATTAAAGCATATCTATTGCCTCTTTAAAGGGGTTTTCCAAAGAATACAATTGCTCATTAAATGATTATTTTTATGATGCTAATAATTTTTCTATAGGAATGCTACTTTCCAGATATTGTAGTTGGTCTTCAGCACCCCCAGCTGTTCCTGCCCAGTAGGTTTTCGCATGTCCTTGTAGTGAGGCTGTGGCAGGACATGCACGGAAGTAGAGTTTTCAGATCGATTTCCCTGACTCCCAGCGCAGTGATATTTGTGATCCGGTCTCTTTCTTCTCGGCTTTCCCACTGCTCAGAAAGCAGAGCATGGTCAGTGGCAAGAAGCTACTTGGGGAGTCAGTGCCTGTCCTGCGCAAGCGCAGTATCTCATCAGGTTTATCATTACAAGGAGACTGCAGGCAGCTGTGGGGAGGACCACTCGGGTGTCAGCACATGCACATCATTGTGGGGCTTGTAGGATACAGCCACTGTAATGTCATCTCGTGTGCCTCTTCTGGGTCCCTCCCGCTCTAGTATGTGGTACGGCACATCAAGGGCAGAAGGAGCTCGGCATGTATGAAAAAAGGTACATCTGCACACTAGTTATCACTGTTTACCCTTACTGTGAGCATTACCTGCAGTCTGGGAATAACCATGCTGACTGTACATGAAGTCTGTAGGACATATATTAAGGTACACCTTAGATGGACGTCACCTGAGTTCCTCTTCTCAACCCACACGCCTTGAAAACAAAGGATCAGGCATGTTGAAATCCAACTTCCAATCCTTATTTTCTCCAATATCTGCTTTTGAGTGACGGTCAGGAAGGACACGCCCCAAACACTTTAGATGTTCGGACTGTCTCATTGAAATATGTGGTTTCATCTGATTGTCGTCTAATGTGTATGGTCAGCTGTAGGCTAACCTATAGGCAATATTAGTGCCACGTAACACATTATCTCACATTATAAGTCCAGGCACTAATGGGGAGATTAGAAAAGTGGCTTTAAAAAGTCGCCAGCTGTGTTTGCAACTTTTTAAATGAGACTTTTTTTTTTTTTTTTTTTTTTTTTTTTTCTCAGTCTCAAGTGCCTCTATTTACGCCTCCCTCACCACTTTTCCAAAGTGGGCGTGGTAAGTGCAGGAAAAAGGCGTGGCCAACAGCAGAGATAAATTTTATCTTTGCCAGTTTTCTGGTGCAAACGAAGCTAGAAATCTATGGCAACTCAGATCAGTCGTAGATTTCAGTTTAGGTGCGCGGACTGCTGGAGGATGCACCTCGTCATAAATGTGGTGCATCCTTCGGCAGTGCAGGGGATATCAAGAACAGCGCAGAAAGCATCCGTTTTGATGAGTCTCCCCCATAATACATCTGGGAATGTGTGCCTTCTGTGACATACTAGTGAATGGTGCAGGGGGGTCGGGGACATCTGTTTAGTTTAGTGTTCCCTGGCACCTTGAATGTGTAGTAGATGAGAGCTGTAACTGGTCCTGCTCTGTGGGAACACTATGTAGTTGCCCTTTGGGGTATGTTTTGAATCTGTAAAGAATCTTGAGTATTGCTGTATAAATCATTTTTTTGTAGGAGTAAATTCAGATTGTCTGTCTTTCCTTTTATAGGAGTTGCTTGCAGTCGGGGACATCTATTAGTTTTTAGAAGACCTGGAACTCTTGAGGCTCCTGTAAAGAGGAAGATACCATATAGAGCCTTCTCTGAGACTACCGTGTATTTTGCCTCTAAAGACGGCGCCAGCAAAGATGGATCAGGGGATGGGAAGGTAGTATTAGTTTGTTAACCCATGGTATGCTAATGCTGAAGCATTCATTTAAGGCTGCTTTTCACACTGGCGTTTTGGTTTCCGTCTTTGATCCGTTCAGGGATCTCACAAGCGGTCCAAAACGGATCAGTTTTGCCCTTAATACATTCTGAATGTATAAGGATCCACTCAGAATGCATCAGTTTGGCTCCGTTCCGCCTCAATCCCGCTTTGGAGGCGGACAGCAAAACGCTGCTTGCAGCGTTTTGGTGTCCGTCTGATAAAACTGAGCCAAACGGATCCGTCCTGACACACAATGTAAGTCAATGGGGACGGATCAGTTTTCACTGACAAAGTATGGCACAATAGAAAATTGATCCGTCCCCCATTGACTTTCAATGGTGTTTAAGACGGATCTGTTTTGGCTATGTTAAACATAATGCAAACGGATCCGTTCTGAACGGATGCATGCAGTTGTATTATCTGAACGGATGCATTTGTGCAGATCCATGACTGGTCCACACCAAACGCGAGTGTGAAAGTAGCCTAATTCAATCCTTTTTCTTTTCTCTACGAGCAGAAAACTGTGAGTGAAGGAGGCAGTAAGAAGTCCTCTGGCAGCTCAGGGAAAGGAGGAAATCAGCTGCGATGCCCGAAGTGTGGAGATCTGTGCACCCATGTAGAGACGTTTGTCTGTAAGTTTTAGTGTAATTTAGAGCTTGTCCAGCACTTTTTGAAATTTGTAGTGGCTCCACCAGGCTTATAAAACAAAGATTAACTCGCCTGCCAAAGGTAGTGCTGTGGGTCTGGTTATGTCGGACTGGAAGTGGCGATGTTGCGTCCTTTGTTAAAATGCCCGCTGAGGCCTGTGATCCTCTGAGTGGTCACGGGAACAATGGATATTACGTTATCACTTCCAGCCCACAGCCCTGCACCTGAGGGCTCTTTAGCTGGTGAGTTTATTTTTTTTTTCTACCTTTCTTTGTAAACATTCTCAGTGGAAAAGCCAGGCTTATAAAGGGCCAGCCAGAGCCTAATTTTTCTAACTCCTTGTACTCATTCTCTCCCTGTAGCCTCTACTCGTTTTGTGAAGTGTGAGAAATGTCACCACTTCTTCGTTGTGCTGTCAGAGGCAGATTCAAAGAAGTCTATAAACAGAGAACCTGAGACTGCTGCTGAAGCTGTGAAACTAGCATTTCAACAGAAACCACCACCACCACCTAAAAAGGTGCATTGACCAAATCTTCCACAGTCTGTGTTAAATATGCCTGGATTTGAATCTGTAACCTAGTCATTAGGAATGAGCATGAGTTGTATATGTGTTTGTGTGTGTGTGTGGTATGAGTTTAAAAAATAAAATATATATATATATATATTTTACATATTACATTTTTTAATTAATATTATAATATATACTGAGAATTGATCCTAGAGGTAGACATATATAAAACGCCTCAAAAAGGGAGTGTGATTAATGTCATTATATTGTGCAATCAGTAAAATAAGGTACAAGCGTCTATGCAAAAATATAAATGATTTATTATACAATACCTTTAAAATACAATCAAAGCTTAATCAATAGAAAAAAAACTATAATATGCAATAAGACAGTTATATGCAGTGCCCTAAATTCACCACTAGATGGCTCTAACACGACTACCAGCGTTCCATATCGCCTCTCCAACATAAAAATGTAATACAAGGCCTGCCCACAATTATGAAATATAAAACTCAATAGTGATGAGGACAGATACGAACCCTTGCTCTGCTCAAACTATGACCAATCTCTGATATCTGGTAGTATTGCTACACAACTTATAAATTATCAGGCCGGATATTGGCTATGGAATTGAATATTCCAATCAAAGATTTTGTCCGATTTCAATATTCAGTAATCTTTTATTCAGTAATGTGTATCTTTACTGAATAGTGATAATATTGATGTAGCACTTTTAACTAGAGTTGTTGCAATACCAAATTTTTGGTTCGATTCAGATACCATAAAAAAGTATTCGATACCACACCAAAAAACAAACAAAAAAAAAAAAAGCCACGTGCATTCCACATTTTAAAAAATGGTGAATCGTGCAGTTTTTATAAAATTTTTTCTGTTCCGGCGTTCACCGCATGTATTTTTTTAAATATATATTTCAATAGTTTGGACTTTTTTGACGTGGCGATATGTAATGTTTATTTATTGTTTATATATTTTATATGTGAAATTGGGAAAGGGTGGGATTCATACTTAATATTTTGGTGTGTTTTTTTTTTTTTTTTTTTCTTTATTTTTTTTACACTTTATTTAATAACTATTTCCACCCCTTAGGGGCCAGAACCTGGGATCTTTTAATCCCTTGTCCTATTCACCCTGATAGAGCTCTATGAGGGTGAATAGGACTTCACACTCTCCCTGCTGCTCTGTGCATAGTGCACACAGCAGCAGGGAGCAGACTATGGCAGTCAGGTCTTCAGTAGCGTCCTGGCTGCCATGGTAACTGATCGGAGCCCCAGGATTACACTGCTGGGGCTCTGATAAGAAGCTGCCACCAATGAGGGGGAGGGGAGAGTACCCGGTAGCCACTGCCACCAATGATTTTAATACTAGGTGGTTCAGAGGGACGGGCGAACTGCGCCACCAATAATAATTACCCCTTAAGACAGGAGGAGGGTACTGGCAGCAAATCAGTGGCAGTTAACCCCTCAGGTGCGTGTACATTTGATAATGACTATGATGTCACTATATTACCCAGAATGCATTTCTGCTGTTGGTGTAATGTTACCCATTCGTACCTAGGTGGCACTATTGCATAAGCTACTAGCAAGGGTTAAATGTCCAGGTCTGATTTCGTCTTACATTCCATACACATAACATAAGGGATTATCTTTGATACATATACCCATTAAACCACAGACATTTGTGTACCATTTGAGACCAAGCTACCAAATTTATGGTGCCGATAAGAATACAATAGACCTTGTACTCTCAGACATGTGTGTCTTTGGTTACTCCAACGGTTGATTGTTAGTGACAATATCACTATCTTACTAACAAAGTTTACACTTAAAATTCTTCTCATCATGCTTTAGGAGTGCATGCATTCCTAGTGAGAAATATATAATAGATGCATTGACGTCCTTCATAATATTCAATATATAATACAATACATATTTCCTATTTATTATCTTGTTTAGTGAACTTTAGTTTTTAGTATGTGTATACATGTATCACCGATTTTCTGCTTCATCAATGGACATTAAACCGTAGGGATAATTAGTACCAGATGCATATAGAGAATATCCTTATCTCAGTCATAAATCTATAAGTAGACAAGAATGACTCTTCTCAGACTGGTACATCTACAGAGAAGAAATTATGAACTGTGTCCTCTCCATGAACCCATTTCGGCCTACTTTAATAAACATATTCACCATTTCGTATATTACAATATGGCCTCTTATATAATCAAATCCACTATAATTAGGATATTTAGATATAAATGTTATACACCTATGAAAAAGCACAATACCAGCAGAAGGACCCGGCTTTGCACTGGTATATTTAATCGATTTTTTTTTTTTTGCTGCCGGCACCCGCCTCCTGTATTGTGTTAAAGACTGACTACTTTATATGGGACTCCAGACTTTCACTATCGGGCTACACAGAGCGGCGCCGCTCTGTTCGCCCGCAGTGCCCCATTACTGTCTCCCCTCCTGCTCCACATGCTGCTGATTACTATCGGAGCGATGGGAGGAGACATCAGCTTTACTAGTGGGCGTTCCTTCTCCCTGCGCTGCGATTGGACAGCGCTACAGCCAGGGAGAAGGAACGCCCACTAGTGAAGCTGATGTTTCCTCCCATCGCTCCGATAGTAATCAGCAGCATGTGGAGCAGGAGAGGAGACAGTAATGGGGTACTGCGAGCAAACAGAGTGGTGCCCAGGACTAATGGTGAGTGCTGAGACATCGCTGGGCGCCGCTCTCTGTGGAAATAGTCCTATCATTGGTGGCACAGTGTGCCCACCCCTCCTCCGCCCCTCTCTTCTCATTGGTGGCAGCAGCACAGGGGGGAGGGAGGCGGAACAGCTTCCTTCTCCCCGTGCTGCTGAGAGAACATGAGCGCGCCGATAGCAGCGCGCTCATGTTCAGAGATACTAGACTGCGCAGAAGCGCAGCCCAGTATCGAAAAAACTGAAATCCCAATATCATATCGATACCGGGACAAAAGTATCGATTGGGTATGGAAATTTCGAAATCAACTAATTAATTTTATTTATTTATTTGCAAATTTAGATGGTATAATTTCACCCACACTATCAAAATAGTCTTGATAGAATGAAATATCATTTTCTGTGTCTCGTGTCTCTTACCAAGTCCTAGTAGGAATCTCACTTCTGCTTCTCGGAAAGCTGGGTGGTCCATCATAGCGCATCTCACCATGGCTTTCATCTTGATAGACCTCTCGAAAGAGCTTAACTTCTCTTTCCTCTCCTCTCCTTTTTTTTATGTGTGTGTTTTTGTTTTGTTTTTTGTTTTTTTTTCTTAGTCTCCCCCTGTGTATGTGGTCATAAACCAAACTTATCAGTTAGGCACACCTTTCTAGTTTGGAACTTTCCAATCATTGTCGGATGGGCGTGACCATTGATTAAAAATGTGACGACATAACCTTATCCAGAATGCACTTTTGCTACTGTTGTAATGTCACCTACTCATACCTAGGTGGCATGGCTGTGTAAGCTATTTGCATTATAGTATAAAGGGTTAGCTTATGTAAGTCTGAATAAAACGTATTCTATACGTTTGACCTTAGAAGCTTTAATGCAAAGCTATAGGGATTAATTCTGACACTTGAAGCAATTAGAGACAGACCTCTAGGCGTCTCTCTGAATGTTTTTTACACTATTGATTTGTGTCCTATAATGATATGAATGGCCTTGTTTTCTCACAGATATCAGTACCTCCTCTGTCATACCAAAGATGTGATTGTTACAAAACGCACATCTTTACAGGCACTCTTTTAGAGACAAAGATTCTCCTAATGAGAAATATAATATACTGGATACATGTTGTCTTCATAACATATAACAATATAATATAAAGTGAAAAAAAAAATATATATAATTTTTTTTTTTGTCTGACTTATTGTCTTATGCTAAGGACTAACTTGGGGTCATTAAATGAATACATGAATATTACATATTTTGCTTCATTAATAAATACCTAATGGTATAGGTAATTATCACTAGCTGCATAGAGCTTATCTTTATCTCCCATCATAAATTTATAAGTGGACAAGGAGTATTCTTCTCAGACTGGTACATTCATGAGAATAATAACACTAAAGTAGAAACCTTTTGTGTGACCTTACTTCAGCCTACTCAAGACATACAAAATTGAAAATATAGTCGAGCATGGCTCTTAAAGGCAATGAACATCCATCTTGCCTAGAATAAATTGGATATCAATGCATTTACCAATGAAAATGTACAACAACCTGTGTTCAAGATCATAATCCCTGAAAAACAGAGCAGAGAGGAGAATGAGGCCGCTCTTTACCTAAGTGTTGGGAAGTAACTTGTCCTGCTGTGTGATTAGGACAGGTTTTGTGTGTACTAATAGTTCGGCGGCCATTTTATTTCTCCTGATGAGTGCTCCCCAGACAAAACAAGCAATTATAACTAATGAAAGGTATTTGTGAATATATTTATTATAAAATAAAAGTATTATACATGCTTGTCCTAACCTTGACACATTTCTGAAGCCGTTTTCATATATGAAATTATTAGCTGGAAGTGATTGTTTTCTTAGATTCGGTGACGTACGGGGTCCCTTGCAGGCGATCGCAGCCTCTTTAGGCTGCTCAGGGAGCCTGTTGATGTCACCGGCAGCCTAAGTAATTATACAGAGTGGAAGGAGGGGCGGTAACTAGGCTGGCCGACATGGCACTAAGCCACGCCCCTCTGTTTCATGTAGCTTTCTATGAAGGGGCGGATAGATGGAGGAGTGGACGTTGTGCAGCAGGCTGAATATGTATGAGGGGGTGTGTGCAGGGACAAGATGTTAGACTGTAGAAACCGGGAGATGCCGTGCTGCGCTGGGACCCACGGTGCAGTGCGGCAGGAAGTCATCACACAGATAAACAACTAGGCCAACAATCTGTTGGGGACCATATGAGCCATGCAGCAGTGTAAAAACTACCTAAATACATCTAGGGAACCTTGACTCGGCTAGTAATAGTGCGTAAACTCTCTTCCGGTTTCAGGCCGGACAGTCCGGCTTTCAGACTCCCTGTCCGACGCAGGGCCTGGACGGACACAGGAATGTCCTTTTTGAACAGCTCACTCTCAGACAGCAGCACTGTGCTGTCTAAGAGTGAGCTGCAGGGAGTAAGTCTCCCTCCCTCCCCTGCAGCTGACAGAAGTTGAATTTTTATTTATTTTTTTATTAATTTTTTTTTTTTTTACCTTATTTTTTTTCAATCCCTGTCGGCTGCGAAGGGGTAGGGGCATGGCCTAACCGAGGCGTGGCTTAGTGGGACCTAGGGGCGGGGTTTTTAAGTCCATCTTTTGAGGGTGATCTGAATGGCCACCCTACCTGCCCCCTTAACTATGACCTCCACAGCACTCCGCTCCCTTAACAGCTTCATCCATGGCGTCCTGCCCCTTTTTAAAGCTGACCTACAGCAGTGCAGAAAAATGGCTGGGTTGTTATGGAAACCTGGTGTAAAACTGTGTGTATGTGGAGGGCCTGCGAGCTTCTATTGGCTGATAAGGGTCATTTTACCAGGCTTCGATTGGCTAATGCATTTTTTTGGGGGGAATATCTCAGGAACGGTACATCCTAGAGAGCGGAGACCTGGTCTAAAATCTTCCCGGTCACCTGATGTACCCGTGTGCCAAATTTTGTGATTGTAAATGTGATGGTGTGGATTCCTTTAGTGGACATACATACACGTGGTGTGTGATAGATAGATATATCTATATCTATCTCTGCAGCACTCATGAATTAAAAAGGTAATAAAGAAAACCCATGTGGGCGCGACGTTTTGGCTCAAACACTAAAGCAGTTCTCAAGGCTTGTTTTTCTAATTTGAACTATAGTCCTAGTCCTTTAGGCTTGCACCCTATTTTTTTCCCGTGATGTAACAGAAGTAAGATGACTATATAAAGGGGGGTTTCCAGTTTGATGTAGAAAAAAAAATCCTGGTTTAATGAAAATGTGTGCAACCTTCTAAAATTCAAGTTTCAGTTCCTCACTGTTTTTCAAGAACTTTGGTTGCTGTCAGGTCTCATGTCCCAATTTCAAATTAGTAGATCTACAAGTAGAGTAGAGACCTATAGAAGCTGAATTACTGTATTCAGAGGTCGCACTGCCATTTTTATTTATTTTTTTCTCAGAAGAGTAAAAATACTCATCACAATTTTGAGACGTTTTTTTTTAGCCGAGGAGGAGTATTTAGCAGTAATTCATATATATACGTGCTATTTATGCAGGGAAACCATTGTTAGTCTCCCATGCAGAAATAGAAATGTAGAGAATTTTACATTTATCCAACATTCTACACTAAACGGAAGACCAGTACGCCATAACAAATGACATTGCCATACACAGTGCTCACTGCCCACAGCACCTCCTACAAAAGGCTGCTTACCACACCAGGCCACCACTCCACTAGCAGTATTGGTGATGATGGCGGCACCACTGTATAGGCATCCTCCACAGTGGTCTCGGATAGGGTTGCATCGGGTATTGAACATTCAATACCCAATTGATACTTTTACAACTGGATCAATCCAATACCGGGATTTGCTATTTTCCGATACCGGGCTGTGCTACTGTATCTGTTAGAAAACATGACAAGCGCCGCCCGCAGCGTGACCGTGTTCTGAGCCGGCACAGTGGAGAAGAGGGCAGTCCCTCCCTCCCCATTCTGCCGCTGGCCACCAATGAAAATAGCACTGAGGAGGAGGGGAGGACCTGTGGCCACTACGCCACCAATGAATATAAGTAACCCCTTAATACAGATGTAGACGTCGGCGCCCAGCACCTGAGGGGTTAATTGACGCGGTTTGGCGGGATCCCTGTCATTGAGGCCGGGTGCCAGCTGTGTCATTGTCATATGGTATGCCATAGATACGGCCACCGCTCGCCTCCCGAATTCAGCGTATTTCTTTAGTGCTGCATCTCATACAGAGCCGTGCTGCATACAGGGCACTGAACGTTCAGGACTGCAATGAGCTGGCTGGGGGAAAATAAAGTGTCTTTTTTGCAAGCTCGGCCCATGGATTCAGGAGAGAAGCGGTGGCCGAGGAGACACATGAACAAGCATGCAAGGAGTATGATTGTAGATAGAGGCATGGCAGGGCTTCACTAAAACTGCCCAAGCCCACCCAGCCTTAGAAGCATGAATCCAGGAAGTGTACAGCAGAGCTGGCTGCAGGTGAGGACGAATTGGCAAGATGGGAGAAACCCCTTTAATTTTATTCATTGGTGCTGCAAAGCTCTATTAGGGTGAATAGGACAAGGGTTCTTGCTCCCTAAAGGGACTAATAGTTATTAAATGAAAAGTTAAAAAAAAACACCAAAGTTTAAATCGCCCCATTTCCCAATTTTGCATATAAAATGTATAAACAATAAAAAAAATTACATATTACGTATTGCCATGTCCGATTAATGTCTGAATTATTGAAATATTAAAAAATCTCCTGTGCGGTGAATGCTGTAACAGAAAAAAATAAACATGCAATTCACCATTTCTTAGTCGCCTTGTCACTCCAAAAAATAGGATAGGACTGTAAAATAATGGGCCGGACATTCCATAAAATGCGCAATGCACATGGCTTGTGTGTTGTTGTTTTTTTTTATATCTAAATCTAATCAAAATGTTATGACAGCCCTAGTCTCAGAGTGGAGCAGCAAATGGCCCGACAGCCACCCAAACTGACAAATCAGCGCCTCCTTACAATAACAAAGCTTGATATGTAACTCTTGCATGCCTAATGCCTATTACATAGATGGCACTACTACATGCCCATTACATACAGATGGCACTACTATATACACATTACACACACAGCTCTGCTACATGTCCATTTCACAGATAGAACTACTATATGCACATTACACACAGAAAGCTCTACAATAGACTGGTTACACTGCTTTATACACATGTTCCATACATAAAGTTCCCCCACATTCTCAACTAGCACAGTCCTGTGTTCCCCTAACTCCTCCCACACACATGGCTGATCACATGACTGTGACATCGCCACAATTTAGTGTTTAGTCCAGACTCTGGAGATGTTCCTGAGAGGTGGGGCTTCCTGTGCGCCAGACCTGGCAGCTTCTTATACAGCACTCCCTGACCACGTGTAAAAATATACATTAGTCTTTTTTTTATTTATTTTATTTTTTCAGGGAGTAAAATGGCCTTAGCATGTACAGGCGTTATTGCGGCCTCTGGCTGTATTACCGCTTGGTACACACATTCATGTATATAAGCTCTTAGGCAGAAAACCTATAGCGACTAATGGGATCATTTATTAAACAGAAATACGCCTAAATTAGGCATATTTCTGGCACAGATTGAGGCGCAAAGGTCCTTTACGCCACAATCTGTGACTTCTCCCCGCTCACGCCAGGTCAAAAAAAGGGGCAGAGGGGACTGGATGTAGCCTGTGTCATTTACCAACTTCTACCCCTTTTTTAGGCGTAGAAAATGGAAGCTGTCTTGAATTTAAAAGTGGAGGTGGCTCAACTCCAGCAGATATTGAGTATTGAGGGAAGTATTGACCTGCAAAAAATATGGATCAAATGCAGACAAACCGTGGTGGTGTTCATGAGCCCTAACCTGGGTACAGGAGTAGAGATCATCCGCACTGTGAGACTTATTACTGCTGTAAGGTTGCCTTGACGTGTGCTGTTCACTTTGTGGCTGAAGTAATTTACTTTAGTGGCTAGATATGCTGTTTATTGGGCAGTTGAAAGAAAGAAAAAAAAAAAAAAAAAACGCATGACTCTCTTCAGAACTCCCATAGAATTGAATGTTAGCCTCACTCGCTCCCTTCTCCATTCATATTGGTGGGAAATCCCTGTTCTCAAGAGAGGTTTAGTTTCCACCTCTAGGACTCGTAGCTGTTGGACATGCCATAACTGCATAGGAATAGCCCTTTTAAGTGTTGTGCACACTTAAAAAAAAAATAAAAAAAGGTCAAGGAAAGGGGTTTGCCTTAGGGCTCATTCACACGACCATATCTGTTTTTGCAGTCCGGAAATTGCAGATCCGTAAAGCAAGCCTACCGGCTGTGTGCATTCCACATTTTACAGAACACACCGGGCCAGGCTTTTATAGAAATGCCTATTCTTGTCTGTGATTTCAGATAAGAATAGGACATGCTCTTTATTTTTTATTTTTTTTGCCCCATTGAAATGAATGGGTCCGCACCCATTCCGCAAAATTGTGGACCCAGTAATACTGCTGTCTGCATAAGCCATAATAAGTGTCAGAATTCAAGTGCGCAAAATAAGCTACCTACCGTAATAGGTGGTTAAAAATTAGGGTGGCTGCACAAAGTGTGGAATTATGTGCAAAAAAATCTGCATTAAATCCACAGCAAAACTATACAAAAAATGCACATAAAACACTATAGCATTTTTTTATTTGTATTTTATTTTATCGGTTTTTGGTGCATATTTGATACAGATTTTTGCAGATCTCACTCTTCCATTGAAAAGCATGAAACTCATACAAGAAAAATAAAATGCAGCAAAAATTGACATGCTGCAAATATCAAAATCTGCACGGCAGGTCAATTTTTGTACCTATGTAAAAAGCAAAGTGTACATGAGATTTGTCTGATCTCCTACACTTTGCTGGTACTGTATTACGCTGTGGGTTTTTCAACATGAACAACCCACATAATACGGACCAAGTGCAGGCACCCTTAAAGGTGTATTAGACACCCCAATGCTGCAGACGATTGTCAGGAGGGAAGTTTCCGTCAGCTAGTGGAGGACACCGCTGCTATTACATACAGCAGTTTCCTCAGTGGCATAGCGAAGAGTGATCAGTATGCCATCGCTCGTCCCCATGCAGGGCAGTATTATGCTCACTGCAGATTGCTATTACACAGCGCAATCTGACACGTGTGTGTGTGTGTGTGTGTGTGTTTTTTTTTTTGTTTTTTTTTAAGGTATGCTTGATTCATTTATACACTGCTCATATAGTGGTTATGACCACCCTGCAATCCAGCAGTGGTGGCCTTGGCTTGCACAATATAGGAAATGGCACCGGCCCTTCTGGTGGCTGGGACTTTGGGAGCGCGTAAAGGCACATATGCACAGCAGCTCTATCCTAGGCCACCTCGTATCTGCGTGGTCGTAACCCCTGGACATGAGCAGTGTATAATATGATGGAAAAATTAAGCCAGGAAAGGAGGCAATATGGAAAATCGCAATACATTAGTAAGTACCTTGTTTTGTCTACATGATAAATGCCATTTACCCCTTTAAATGTTTGTCCGGGAGTAAAAAAAAACTTTTTTTTTTTTTTTTTTTTAAACCGCACCTGTTCACGTGTCTGTGGCATTACAGCTCCATTCACGTCAGTGGAGCCAAGCTGCACTACAAATCAGAAGAGAACAGCCATGTTTCTCTAATCATGGACAACCCATTTAAGTAGTGTTAGTAAATGTACCCCGATGTTTTGTTTGCATAAATATTCATTATCCAATCATTAAAATGAAAAACCCTTTTAAATATGATCAGTGGTAGATCTGTATTGCGCTTCACAACAGGCCTGGTGATTTGTGGTTAATGCTATAATTATGATTATTTAATCAGCCATTGGTTAGGAAAAATCACGTATGACCACCCACAATAGGATGGTTATGACTGTTGAAACTGGTTTCCAACCTTCTATAGCATGCATTTATCTGTTTAGCTCCCAGATGTGTATAGGGAGGTGCAGGTTGGAAGTTTTTTTTTATGGTAAATTTTTTTACAGATCTATAACTACCTCGACAAATATGTGGTGGGCCAATCATTTGCAAAGAAAGTGCTTGCTGTTGCTGTGTACAATCATTACAAGCGGATATACAATAACATCCCAGTTAACATAAGACAGCACGCTGAAGTGGAGAAGCAGACCTCTCTAACCCCTCGAGGTGAGTTGGTTCCTTTCACAATATGCATGCAGCAATGCTGCTCATTGCTTAAAAAACCCAAAAACCCATGGTGGCATCTCAGTTGCCTGCTTTCATCTTGCCTACCCTGCCTGACAAACTCCATCATTTTATTTTATTATTTTTTATTTTTTCCCTGTGTAGATTCCAGTCCTGGTTTTGACTTTAAATTACTCAGCCAAAGTGCTGGCAAAACAGATAACTGCAACAGTTTGCGGACAGCACATGGCCGTCACTATCATAGCATAGGAAATTCCTATTACAATTGGACATGCTCTATATTTTTTGCGGGGCTGCGGAAGTACGGATGCGGACAGCATGCAGTGTGCTGTCTGCATATTTTGTGGCCACGTTAAAATGAATGGGTCCGCACCCGTTCTACAAAATTAAGGAACGGATGGAGACTCGTCCATACGGTCATGTGAATTTGCCCAAAGTGAACATTTAATATTCTTTCCCACTGGAAAAACCAAACGGTAAGATATCGGCTTTAGCGTTTTATAGCTGATGCCGTGTACGGTATCTACCTAAGGGTACTTTCACACTTGCTGCAGAGGACTCCGGCAGGCAGTTCTGTCAATCCGGACGCAAACGGATGCATTTGTCAGACTGATCTGGATGCGGATCAGTCTTTGTGGTTGTCATCCAGAAAAACTGATCCAGTGTTTATTTTTTCACATTTTTAAAGGTCTGCGCATGCTCAGACTGCAAAACCGGATCCGTTATTCCGGAACACTTGGCATTAATGCATTTCAATGGAAAATAATGCTGGATCCGTCATTCCTGCAGGTGTTCAGGATTTTTGGCCAAAGAGAAAACTATAGCACGCTGCAGTATTTTCTCCGGCCTAAAAAACGTAAGAGGGACTGAACTGATGCATCCTGAATGGATAGCTCTCCATTCAGAATGCATTAGGCTAAAGCTGATCAGTTCTTTTCCGGTATTGAGCCCCTAGGACGAAACTTGGTGCCGGAAAAAAATAACGCTAGTGTGAACGTACCCTAACTAGATGTGTCTGCTGTACAGGAAGTCTTGTTCTGTAGCTATCATTTTAAATTTTTAAACCTGATCATTTGCACTTCTGGTATGCAGCTTCAGTGTAGTGAAAAGATCAGCGACTGGCCGATGGCTCAGATTGTCATCTGCCTGCCTCAGTTTCCAGCCAGAGCGGTTTGCTCCATTTCCCTACTAACCAGCAGAAATAGTCCCACAAATAAGTCTTGTGACCGTTCATGTCTTGTGTCATGCAGTAATCGGGCTACTAGCTGGGTAAAGCACATAGGACAGGTAGTTGTGTTTTTTTTTTTTTTACCCTTTAATACCATCCCCAGCTTTGCCTTTGTCATCCGTTGCTGAATTGCAAGTCGTACACGATGCATATTTAGTTTTGCACTGTACACTGATTAACCTGCGCTCCTGCTTTTCTGCACACTTGCTCTCTATGACCTTTCCATCATGCTGGCTCAGCCGGGCTTTGCTTTGTGCAGACGTCATGAAAAGTAAATTATTAAATGTTCCCTTTAAGTCATTTCACATTCTGTGTACGTAATTGGAAACCAAAGTGACTCGCACATATTGATATTTCCTCATCTCTCACGTTGTAGAAATTTCTCTTCTGCTATTCTAAGAACTAATACAGCTACGGGTATGGGTGACACAGAGTTGACAGCCCCAGCTGTCCCAGTCTCCTCGGTGGCAGAACAGCAGGGGTATATTCCTCTCGTGTATCTCTGCAAAGCCTTTCAGGAGTTTGGGACATGGGGGACATCCTATGTATAGTCTATAACAATAGCCGTATTGGTTGTGACTGTAGATATGAGATACATTGAGTAACCTGCACTCGGCTCTCTGGGCTTATTGTAATTTGGGATCCACAGTGTTTATTCACATGGGTTAGATTTCCTCATTCAACAGTAGTTATTGTAAGCCTGTAGATGGGTGAATGGAATTGTGACTTCACACTCATTTGCTAGGAAGTTCTCATTAAGTAGCAGAAGCTCTGCCATGTAAATCTCACTTATAATCTGGCCCAACTGAACTACACCTACAAGTACTGGGTTTTTATTTCTCTTCCAAGCAGGTTGCTTATGATTTCTTGCTGTCACTGTTTCAATCCCCTCTCTGTAGAGTTAGAGATAAGAAGACGGGAAGATGAGTACAGATTTACAAGTAAGTTTCCTCTCTTAGCATTGCTGTCACTAGATTTGCGGTTCCGCCTTCCCCTCCGGAGATTGTATGTTCCAGTGCAGTGTTTGCTGACAGTTTTACCTCCTCCTCATTCTAGTCCTTTCCCTGTAATGTGCAGTCTGCCACCGATGATGGTATAAATTCACACTACTGAACACATGACTTATAATAATCTTCTCAACACTTAGATTATGAGCTCTGATTTCTTTTATTGATTGCGGTCTGAACATATGCAAAGCTCTCCACGCATGACTTTCGATACTAACAATATGTCTGCCAGCTCTTTCAGTCCTGATCACTTTCTTCTTTTGACGTTATGCGTCACATCATAGTCCATTCTGTATGAAGACTTATGGCTCACATACATGATACCTTTTTGGACTTGGTCAAATGTTAGTCTGTGTTGGTGATGGAGAACACATGGTTAATATTTTACGTGGCGAATGAGATCCCATTTAGCTAGATTGCATGTTCTTTCTCCAGAACTACTGCAGATTGCTGGGATCAGTCCACATGGCAATGCCTTGGGAGCATCTATGCAACAGCAAGTGAACCAACAAATGCCACAGGAGAGGCGAGGAGGTGATGTGCTGGACTTGAACAATGAAGACATCAAGCTAGAGAAAAGTAATATTCTGCTGCTTGGCCCAACTGGGTCTGGTAAGAGACTTCCTAATAAGTTTTGTAGAATGTGATCCTCCTTTCCTTCCATGGATATGTGATACTGACTGTTTCATTTTAGCAAATAAGACCCTATATAAACTCAAAAGGGTTGTTTCAACATCTAGGTCCTCTTCACAAGTTAGTGAAGTGTCTCATTGCCTGGGGCGTCGCTATATTCACCTCTGTCTTCTAATTCCTGCCTAAGATCATGCTGCTCTTGAGTGAAACTTTTACATGGGTGATACCATGGGCAGTGAATGGAAATGAGGTAGTTCATCATTGACCGTTTTCTGCATTTAACCCGTAGGATACCAGGACACAGCTACAGCGCTCTGATCGGGCGGGTGCAGGAGCTGTGCCTGCTCGATTAGCTGCAGGGGTCCGGCAGTCACTGATAGCCAGACCCCTGCTGTATGTGCCGGCATCGATGAAAACACAGATGCCGGCGCATTAACCCCTCGTACGGCCGTGGTCAGCGCTGACCGCGGCACGTGCAGTATCCTGACGGGCCCGCATGTCCATCGGGTCCCCGCGCTGCTGTGATGTAGACCCGATGGCACGGAAGGCAGCCCGATGCAATACAATAGTATAATACACTTACAGCCAATGCATTACAATACAGAATTATTGTAATGCATTGTAAAGGGGATCAGAACCCCAAAAGTTGAAGTCCCAGAGTGGGACAAAAAAAGTTAGTGAAAAAAGAAATTTACATTTTTTTGTAAAACGTTATTTTTAAGTTTCAAGTAAAAAATAAAATAAAAAAATCTTTTCCCCAAAATGAAGTAAATTTTTTTTTATTTTTAAATAGGGAAAAAAAGAGAAGTAGACATATTAGGTATCACCGCATCCGTATCGACTATCTGTATAAAAATATCACATGACCTAAAATAAAAAAAACTGACTCTCAGACTATGGCGACACTAAAACATAGATTTATTTTTTTTATTTTTTTTGTTTCAAAAATGCTTTTATTGTGTTAAATGTAAAAAAAAATTATAAAAAAAGTAGACATATTAGATATCGCTGCGTCCATAACCACCTTCTCTATAAAAAAAATCACATGACCTAACCCCTCAGGTGAACACCGTAAAAAATATTTTTTTCTTCTCTTAGGAATCAGCTGAAAAATCTTCTGAATGAGCGCTCAGCCAAATTTTTTCTGTCTGCTCAACAGAAGATGTTTGCTCATGGCAACAAAGCCTCTAAATACGTTATGAGCCGAATCAAACAGAGGAGGAGAAATTCCCGCTACGTTCACTCCATTAAATCCCCCCAAGGAGTCCAACTTTTTAAAGCAGAGGAAATTGCTGAACAATTTAAAACTTTTTATGAGTCCCTATACAATATACCAGCCCCTGAGCTCACTAACCGCTCTCTTAGGCCTAGTTCACACGACCGTATGGCTTTTGTTTTTTGGGGTCCGTTTTTCACGGATCCGTTGTGTTTCTGTTCCGTTTTGTCTGTATGGCATATACAGTATACAGTAATTACATAGAAAAAATTGGGCCGGGCATAACATTTTTCAATAGATGGTTCAGAAAAAACGGAACGGAAACGTAAGGCATACGGATGCATTTCCGTATGTGTTCTGTTTTTTTTGCGGACCCATTGACTTGAATGGAGCCACGACCCGTGATTTACGGCCAAATATAGGACAAGCTCTATCTTTCAACGGAACGGAAATACGGAAACGGAATGCATACGGAACACATCCCGTTTTTTCCGTTCGTGTGAACTAGGCCTTAGTAGAGAGTCCAACATTAGCTCCTTTCTGGAGACCCTTAACCTCCCTACTTTAAACCTGACACAGCAGGAATCCCTGACTAAACCGTTCACTATCCCTGAACTTACTACAGCTATTAAATCTACCCCTAAAGGCAAGTGCCCAGGTCCTGATGGTCTTCCCATATCTTATTACTCGTCCTTTAAAAACATCTTGCTACCCCACTTACTCCCTATTTGCAATCTGACAATGGCTAGTCACCCACTCTCCTCTGATTCTAAATGGTGATGTGAACTCGGCTCATGTTTTAGTTTTTTTGCGGTGCGGACGGATCACTGACCTATTCAAGTTGAATGGGTCTGCAGAAAACGCATGGATATTCCCAGTGTATTGGGGACCGCAAATTGCGGTCCCAATGCACGGAACGGCCGGCACACGTTGATGTGCATGAGCCCTTAGACGGATGCCAATAGCCCCATATTAAGCTAGAAAAATTCCTTCTGACTCAAAATATGGTATTCAAAATAAATCCCTGGACCTATGTGCCAAGTGGTTGTGCCGCATGAAAGATGCGGGTGATTGGAGCCACCTTTACAGGTGCCAATTACTAGAAAAGAACCGCAGGGCTCAGCCCATGTAAAAGGGCAGTCAGTATGAAGACTCCAACTATTCTCCAACTGTTCTGTCGTATGATTTGGTATACCAATACCCCAGAAGCAAGACCAGCTAAGGCAATGTTCACACCACTATTTTGTTTTACTATATACCTGTAGAATTAAGTGCTTCCCTGCAAAATTGACAAGATATCTGACAGTGTGAAGTAACTACTATGAGAGAACCATATTTCATAGGCGGCAATCGGGCAACCACGGAGTACGCCACTTATCTGTCTGCATTTTGCAGCAGGTGCCAGTCTGCATGGTTCAGCAGAAAGGTATTAATAGTAGACAAGAACATCAGGTGTATGGAGTACATGGTGGTGGGATTATTACTACGTACTGTCTCCTATCTCCTATGTATATATTTTGATTCGAACATTGTGGCTTCCCTATACATGTCCGGTAATTTTCTGAAGTACTCCTCCGCCCCAACTACACTCTCTAAAGTATTATATAGTAAATCCAAATAGGTTCGCCATATAATGATTACACAACTGTATCCCTCCACTATTATCTGGTCATGTTCTGCGAGTGCCTGCATATCTAAGCAGGATTAATGACGCCAATGGCTAACTGAACCTCTAGCCAGTACATCTAATCTAGTAATCTGATCTCCTTATAGAATTATAACAATAATTTACATTGTGGTGTCAGTTCCATGTGACGGTTTAATAGGTTTACTTATGTTGTATGCAAGGTATTCCGTGCAGTCCGTTCTGTATTAACATACTTGGTCTCCCCACAGGTAAAACCCTTCTTGCACAGACATTGGCAAAATGCCTGGATGTCCCCTTTGCTATCTGTGACTGCACCACCCTGACTCAAGCTGGATATGTGGGAGAGGACATTGAGTCTGTAGTTGCTAAACTGCTTCAGGATGCCAATTACAATGTGGAGAAAGCTCAGCAAGGTGTGTGTGTATCTACGTCCCATATTTTGGCTTGTACACTGCTTACATTTTTAAGAGGGAAATGCTGAGAGCATGTTAAAGAAATATAAAATGCTCATTTTATGACTCCTTGGGTCCAGAATCGCCACCACTCTGGTGTCTACCATTTTTCATGCATTTTTGGACAGCAGTCACTTGCTGTTAAAGCACCTGACCACTGTGGCCAATTACAAGTCTTAAAGGGGTTATCCTGGTAATAATATTGATGAACTATCCTCAGGATAGGTCATCATTATCAGATCGGCGAGGGTCCGACTCCTGGGAGCCCTGCCAATCAGCTGTTAGGAGAGGCCAGTGCTCCTTGAGCGTCGTGACCTCTTCCTAGGTACGTTGGTCACATGGCCTAGCTGCAGCTCAGCCTCATTGAAGTGAATGGTGCTGAGCTGCAATACCAAGCACCATTGCTATACTATGTACAGGTATGTCACTGGTGGGGGAGCCTGCCGCACTCTAGTGAGCACGACTGCTCCCTGGAACAGCTGATCGGGGGTGCTGGGACTCGAACCCATGCCAATGTGATAATGATGACTTATCATAGGTCATAATTATCATTTCCGTGATACTCTTAAAGGGGTTGTCACCACTGCGACCAGTAATTGGCCACAGCAGTCACATGCTTAGACCAGCGGAGCCTACTTAAACTGGTGCATATTGAACGCCCTCATATTTCATGCTTTGGACAACACCTTTAAGTAAGTTAAAGATGCAAAGGTATTTTAGTCAGCATCTACTTCCAAGTTGCTCATGCCTCAATGTGGATTTCTGTGTTTTATGGCTCCTGAAACAATAATTTTTGAGAAAATATATATTGTTTGTGTCCATTGGTTCATTCTACCTTTTTTTTATGACCCTTTTTTTATTTTATTTTTTAAGGAATTGTATTTTTGGATGAGGTTGACAAGATTGGTAGTGTCCCAGGCATCCATCAGCTGAGAGATGTGGGTGGGGAAGGCGTGCAGCAGGTAAGACTGATTTGTCTTGTGTATAATTGAGCCTATGTACATGTAGGCATTAAAGAGCACCGATCATCGGTTTCATGTCGTCCCAAAACAAAGCAGAATAAAATGTAGACATGCCCCCTCATGCTAGTGAATACGTTTTTTGAAAATTGCAAAGGGCCAGACACATGGAGAAATGTCTGCTGGGCAACTCCTTTCCAGCTTCTCCCCAGGCACTGCCAGATTAACAGGGTTCTGTGTATTTGCATCTAAACATGTCCATTAACCCGTAGGATACCAGCGCCGTACATGTATGGCGCTGCAAAGTGGGTCAGAAATCCCAGCGCCTTAAGCTACGGCGCTGTGTGCACCCGGTCCCTGAGCGAAATTGCTCAGTGACTGGGGTACAATGGCTGCCATCTTTCCTATGGGCACAGGGAGTTTTTTTTTTTTCTGCCCCAATTGCTGTCATTGGCCGGATTCTGCAGACCGGCCAATCGCAGCTCCGGATGGTTCTTTAACCATTCATGGAGCTGCAGGGGGATTACACAGGAGTGACTGGTGCTGAACTAGTCAGCACCTGTCTCCCCCCGAGGTCAGGCAGGGGACACCAGTGTTTGGCGTCCCGGCCAGCGTTGCGACTGGCAGCGCTATAGCAGCACAGGAAAAGGCTGAACCTGTCTGCAGGCAGCCATTCTAGCTGGTGACTGCGTGCAGAGAGGTTCTGTCCTCCTCTGTGCTACTTGTTGGCTTGCTGGGACTTGTGGTGCACCACCACTGTGATTTGACCTTTTGCTGCTGAAAGAAGAAAAGAATAGCAACACCTGGAATTGCTGCTCTGATTTTATTTTAGTGCAAAGAAAATAGAAGTGTTTAATAGCTTTTTTTATTATTGGCATAATCTGAAGTGAATGAATTGAAGAGAAACATAATCAAAGTGTTAATTAACTGAAGAGAAATTCTAAATCTGTATTTGATGCGACTGCCCTTTGCCTTTTTAAGAACAGCATACATTCTTCTAGGTACACGTGCACGCAGTTCTTGAAGGAACCCAGCAGAGAGGTGGTTCCAAAAATCTTGAAGAACTACCCACACCTCACTGATATAGCAGGATGGACACTTATCTGCCTGTATTTCTCAGCATTGAGGACACGATTAATGGTGACCACATTGAGAACCGTAGAGGCAGTGGTTGACTATGGAAACTTAGTGCAGCAGATTAAAGACATATCATGCTTACCTTAGAAATTAGAAGATGTCCAGTAGTACCATCAGCTTGCAACCGGAAGAAACCAGTGGGAACCAGGTACAACCATCTACAGTTCAGAGAAGTCTGGCCAAAAGTGGTCTTCATGGAGGAATTGCAGCCAAAAATCCACACCTGCGAAATGGAAAGAAGGCCCAGCAACTCAACTATGCACAAAAACATAGGAACTGAGGTGCAGAAAAATGACAGCAGGTGATCTGGACTGAGGAGTCAAAATTTGAAAAATTTGGCTGTAAACAGAAGGCAGTTTGTTTGCCGAAGGACTGAAGAGCAGTACAATAATGACCGTCATCAGGTGGAGATTCCTTGCAAGGCTGGGGTTGCATTTCAGCAAATGCAGTTGGGAATTTGGTCAGGATTAATGGTGTCCTTAGAGTTGTCTCACTTCAGTAAGTGGCATTTATCATGTAGAGAAAGTTAATACAAGGCACTTAATAATGGATTCCTTTTTCCATCCATGTTATACGCTGCTTGTTTCCATGGTTACAGACCACCCTGCAATCAATCAGCAGTGGCCATGCTTGCACAATATAGGAAAAAACACCAGCCTATATGCGCTCCCATGGTCCTGGCCACCGGAGGGGCTGACAATTTTTCCTATAATGTGCAAGCACGACCACTACTGATGGCTTGCAGGGTGGTCTGTAACCATGGAAACGGTCAGTGTATAACATGATGGAAAAATGAAGCCAGCCAGCAAAGAAAGCAATATGGAGAATCGCAATATATTAGTAAGTGGCTTGTATTAACTTTCTCTACGGCATCTTATTGGCTCCAAATATGACCACAAACATAAAGCCGATGTCATTAGAAACTAGTAATGATTAAATGTACTTCCACACTTGGCTTAATTTAAAACTGTGTACTGCCTATCAAACTGGAGATTAATTCAGATTAAAGGACAGTGCCTGATGTCTCTTCACATTGAGGGATAAGTCCTGGTTAACTGTAAATCCATATTGTGATGAATGCTTCCAGCAAGGATGACGTGAGTAATAAACAGCTCCACTCCAGAGATGAGTCAGGAGATAAGTGGAGGAGCCCCAGCCGGCGGCTCAACTCGCATGCTGGAGAATTGAAGGAACGGGCTCACCAGATGTGACGTCACTCAAAGGATAGATGGCAGTGGTGTGCTCTTTCCAACATGTTTTGGAGATATATCATCCTCCTCCATCAGGGATAGATGGCTCCACTGCCTGTCTGATCTATATACCCTCTGAGATCATTGAAAAAACCTGAAATGGAATAAGTGTCATCATTAAAAAACTATCTTCAGCTTAAAGAAGAACAAGGAGTTCTGGACATGGCCACCCTACAGATCCCTGTTCTCAACATCATCCAGTCTGTCTGGAATGACATGAAGAGACGGGAAGGTCTGAGCAAGCGTACATCCACACAGGATCTGTGGTTAGTTCTCCAAGATGTTTGGAACAACCTTCCTGCTGAGTTCCTAGATACTATGGGCCAGATTTATCACGACTCTGACAGCTCCACTTTCACATATGGCTAAAGTCAGTTTTAGCCAAGTCAGATTTATGATCGCCCCTTTAAGACTGTAATAAATGTGGTTTGACGGTAGCAGTTTATCCGTCAGTAAGCAGCTTTACAAAAGTCGCACGTTTTTATGAAAAAGTCGCATGTTCTATTAAAAAGTCTCATAAGATAAGCATGGTCCTCACTGGAGTGAAGTTGCGACTTTTTTGCGACTTTTAAAAAAAGTCCAAATAGTAAATCTGTCTAGAGATTCATTTACATATGAAAACACGCCCACTTTCAGAAAACTGGCGAGCATAGTGCAGAGCAGAAAAAAGTCGCAAATTTGTGCGCAGTTTTAGCCTTTGGGACTTTTTTGCGACTTTTCCACTCCACAAAAGTGACTTTGCCTAATGATATATCTGGCCCTTTCAGTTTTTGAAGAACTGATGCTGTTTTGAAGGCAAAGGGTTGTCGCACTAAATATTGACTTGCTTTCGATTCTCTTGTTTGCACTTCGCTAAACGATAAAATAAACTATTAACACTTCTCTTTCTGAAAGCATTCTTACTTTGCAGCATTTTTACCACACCTGCCTAAAACGTTTGCATAGTACTGTCTATCATAGGTTTTCAGGGGAAATAAAGTACAATCCTCTGTGAACAGGGCCTTAGCACATTTGTGGAATGTCTGCATGTATTCCCCTGTATCTGCATGCTGTATATGATCATGTCTACTGTATTGCATATAATATATACAACTGCTGAACCTTCTTTGTAGGGTTTGCTGAAGCTTCTTGAAGGCACTGTAGTTAATGTCCCAGAGAAAAACTCAAGGAAGCTGCGTGGTGAAACCGTTCAAGTTGACACCACAAATATCCTCTTTGTAGCGTCTGGAGCTTTCAATGGCCTGGACAGGATCATCAGTCGGAGAAAGAATGAAAAGGTTGGTTAAAATGCAGAGCCTCCTGTGAATATACGTGGATGCGACGGACCCATTTATTTATTTATACTTTCCTACCCAATTTGACATTGGGTATGGAGAGACACAACTGCACGCTGGGAGGTACTGTTACTGGGTCCACCATACAATGCCCAGAGAGTATCCCGCTAAGGTAGTAAGACCCATACATGTCACTCGCTGGCTGTCGTACCATTGCCCTGGCAACTTGTATCCCCCAGGTGCTGTGGATATAAAAAGTCTATACACCATTATTAAAATGGCATGTAAAAAAAATCTGACCAAGACAAATTTTTTCAGTTTTTATTTCTGCCTACAATGTGACCCATAGTACGTACAATTCCATTGAAAGACAAACTGAAATCCTCTAGTGGGGACAGAAGAAAAATAATTTAAATATTGTGGTTACATGTGTGAACACCCTGTTTTAATTGGGGAAGTGGTTGTGATCACATTTTAAACTAATTTTAAATAATAGTCTGTATACAGCTTCCATCATGTAAAGTCATTCTGATTAACCCCATAGAAAGTAAAAGTGTTTTGGTAGGATTTTCCAGACTTTTTTTGTTGCATTTTTCAGCAAAAGCCATGGTCCGTAAACCGCTTACAATGCGTCAAAGGGATCTCATTGTTTAAAGGTATCAGTCAGGAGAGGGGTACAAAAAATTTCAAAGGCTTTAGATATACCATGGAACACAGTGATGACATCTCGAAGTGGATAAAATTACTAAAAACTGAACGTCCCTCAAAAATTGATAAAAAGACGAGAAGAAAATTGGCCCTGGGAGGCTGTCAAGAGGCCTACAGCAACATTAAAGGAGCTACAGAAATTTCTTGCAAGTACTGGTTGTGTACTGTGACAACAATCTCCCATATTCTTCATATGTTTGGGATGTGGGGTAGGCTGGTAAGACGAAAACCTTTTCTTACAAAGAAAAACATCCAAGGCCTTCTATGTTTTCTCAAGACCTACATTAAAGGGATTCGGTCACCAGATTTAACCCCTCACTGTGTGGCTCTATTTGCCCAAAAAACAGGTTTTCATAACCTGTCAATCACTTACTTAAGGTGCCCAAGGGGGTGTCCGTTAATACAGGGTGCCCGGCCGGTGCCCAGCGCCGCCTTCTACAGCGAGCGAAGGCCGGTGCATGGACACTTGGCTCAACAAAGCTGCTGCCAGGAGTCCACATGGGCGCATCAGGCTGAGCCTAATGCGCAGGATCTGGCAGAGGGACGGGGAGGATTGCGGAGGTGGCGCTGAGCTGTAGAAAGCGGCGCTGAAGACAGGGAAGGCGGCGCTGGGCACCGGACGTCGAGGGGTGCGGCTGGGCACCCTGTATTAACGGACCTCCCCTTGGGCACCTTAAGTAAGTGATTGACATGTTCTAAAAAAACAGTTTTTTGGGCAAATAGAGCCACAGTGAGGTTTAATAAGGCCAGCTTAGGATTCTTCTTATTAGTCTGGACATGAGCATATGTTTAGGTTAGAGGGGTTAAATCCCTTAAAGTATGAAAAAAGCATGTGGGGATATTGTGAACTCTTTGGCTGTAATTCCAAAATGTGTGCGTGGTGCAAAGCCAACATTATGCATCACCAAAAGAACACTAATCTCGTAGTGAAGCATAGTGGAGGCAGCATTATGAATTGGGGCTGTTTTCTACAGCTTGGGCTTTAGTGAAGGAATTATAATTAGTCAGTTTTAGCACAAAACCTTCTGGCTTCTGCTAAAAAAGTAAAAATAAAAAACAAGAGGATTTTCTCTCTCTATCTATCTATCTATCTATCTATCTATCTATCTATCAAAAATCATGACAACAATCCAAAGCAGACCTTCACTTCAAAAAATTAGTGACTCTGCCAGAAGGCAATCATGGTTTTGAATTGGCCCATCTAGAGCCAGACCTGAATCCAATAAGAAATCTGTGGGTTGACCAGGAGATGCCCTCGCAATGTGACAGATTTGGAGCACTTTTGCAAGGAAGAGTGGGCAAAGATTGCCAAGTCAAGATGTGCTGTGCTGATGGACTCCTACCCCAAAAAAATAGTATGCTGTCATAAATTTAAAGGGGACTTCAACAAAGTATTAGTTTAAAGGAGATGTCTCATGATGGATAATGGGGGCATATCACTAGGATATGCCCCCACTGTCTTATAGGTGTGCTGGGACCCGCACCTATATAGAGAATGGAGCCCCAAAAGTAAGGAAGGGCGCGCTGCGCATGCGTAGCCGCCCTCCATTCATTTTCTGTGGGGCTGGCGAAAAATAGCCAAGCGCTGGTTCGGCTATTTCAGTCAAGCCCATAGAAATGAATGGGAGCGATGGCCGGTCATGCGCGGTGCGCTCCCATTCACTTCTATGGGGAGCCAGTTTGGCGGTGGCCGAACTGGAGTCCTCCAGCCACCACCTTGCGGGGCTCCGTTCTCTATTATAGGTGCGGGCCCCAGCGATGGGACCTGCACCTATAAGACAATGGGAGCATATTTTAGCGATATGCCCTCATTGTCTATGATGAGACAACCCCTTTTAAGGGTGTGCATATGTACGCAACCACATTATTTTAGTTCTATATTTTTTAATAAGTGACATTAAAGGTGGCACAAATTCAGAAATAATTCTTCTTGGTCTAATATTTTTACATAACAAAAACCTTGCCATGCTCAATGGCTGATCAGTCCGAAGGTACACTTTAACCTTTTCAAGACCAGGTGATTTTTTTATTATTTTTTTTTTCCTTTTTTTTTTATTTTTTCCATTTTAATTTTTTACTCCCATCCTTCCCAAAGCTGTAACGTTTTTATTTTTTCATTCACATTGCCCTATGAGGACTTGATTTTTGTGTGACAAGATGTACTAATGGCACCATTTACAGTTGCATACAGTGTGGTGAGAAACACGGGGGTGGAGGAGGGGGGAAGATTTCCAAATGGGTGGAATTTTTTTTATTTCTCTTAAATCCGCCACCGTTTTAGGGTTTACACCACTTCCTATGCGGTTAAACTGACCTGTTACTTTTATTCTCCGGATTGTTACTATTACAGTGCCCCACATGTATATCGTTTTTATTTTATTTTTGGGGGGTTTTAATGCAGAATATTTTTTTTAAACTTTGGGAAAAACGAATTTCTTTTGCATTCCCAATGTTCTGACCCCCATAACTTTTTTTTTTAATTTATTTTTATTTTTTTGTGTCCGGGCTCATTTTTTGCGGAACAATCTGTACTTTTTATTGATAACCATTTTGGGATGGTGACTTTTTGATCACTTTTTTCATACAACTTTTTGTGGGACTAAAAACGTTGAATTGGCCATTTTACATGTATGGGATAAATATTTTAATATTTTAATAGTACAGACTTTTTGGCATGCAGGGATGCCCATGATTTTTTAAGTATTTTAATTTTGGTGAAAGGGTTTGAATTTTGTGTGTGTACAGGTCCTTCTCAAAAATTTAGCATATTGTGATAAAGTTCATTATTTTCTGTAATGTACTGATAAACATTAGACTTTCATATATTTTAGATTCATTACACACCAACTGAAGTAGTTCAAGCCTTTTATTGTTTTAATATTGATGATTTTGGCATACAGCTCATGAAAACCCCAAATTCCTATCTCAAAAAATTAGCATATCATGAAAAGGTTCTCTAAACGAGCTATTAACCTAATCATCTGAATCAACTAATTAACTCTAAACACCTGCAAAAGATTCCTGAGGCTTTTAAAAACTCCCAGCCTGGTTTATTACTCAAAACCGCAATCATGGGTAAGACTGCCGACCTGACTGCTGTCCAGAAGGCCATCATTGACACCCTCAAGCAAAAGGGTAAGACACAAAGAAATTTCTGAACGAATAGGCTGTTCCCAGAGTGCTGTATCAAGGCACCTCAGTGGGAAGTCTGTGGGAAGGAAAAAGTGTGGCAGAAAATGCTGCACAACGAGAAGAGGTGACCGGGCCCTGAGGAAGATTGTGGAGAAGGACCGATTCCAGACCTTGGGGGACCTGCGGAAGCAGTGGACTGAGTCTGGAGTAGAAACATCCAGAGCCACCGTGTACAGGCGTGTGCAGGAAATGGGCTACAGGTGCCGCATTCCCCAGGTCAAGCCACTTTTGATCCAGAAACAGCGGCAGAAGCGCCTGACCTGGGCTACAGAGAAGCAGCACTGGACTGTTGCTCAGTGGTCCAAAGTACTTTTTTCGGATAAAAGTAAATTTTGCATGTCATTCGGAAATCAAGGTGCCAGAGTCTGGAGGAAGACTGGGGAGAGGGAAATGCCAAAATGCCTGAAGTCCAGTGTCAAGTACCCACAGTCAGTGATGGTCTGGGGTGCCATGTCAGCTGCTGGTGTTGGTCCACTGTGTTTTATCAAGGGCAGGGTCAATGCAGCTAGCTATCAGGAGATTTTGGAGCACTTCATGCTTCCATCCGCTGAAAAGCTTTATGGAGATGAAGATTTCATTTTTCAGCACGACATGGCACCTGCTCACAGTGCCAAAACCACTGGTAAATGGTTTACTGACCATGGTATTACTGTGCTCAATTGGCCTGCCAACTCTCCTGACCTGAACCCCATAGAGAATCTGTGGGATATTGGGAAGAGAAAGTTGAGAGACGCAAGACCCAACACTCTGGATGAGCTTAAGGCCGCTATGGAAGCATCCTGGGCCTCCATAACACCTCAGCAGTGCCACAGGCTGATTGCCTCCATGCCACGCCGCATTGAAGCAGTCATTTCTGCAAAAGGATTCCCGACCAAGTATTGAGTGCATAACTGAACATAATTATTTGAAGGTTGACTTTTTTTGTATTAAAAACACTTTTCTTTTATTGGTCGGATGAAATATGCAAATTTTTTGAGATGTATGCCAAAATCATCAATATTAAAACAATAAAAGGCTTGAACTACTTCAGTTGTGTGTAATGAATCTAAAATATATGAAAGTATAATGTTTATCAGTACATTACAGAAAATAATGAACTTTATCACAATATGCAATTTTTTTTAGAAGGACCTGTATATAATCTCAAGCAATCCTAGGCAGGGCTGTACCACTCGTAAGTACAGGGGCTGCCTCACACTGCATCCAGCTTCCCCACTCCTTGCTAGGGTGGGGGCCGGGAACGCGCTCTCGGAGTCACTAACTTCTCAGATAGCGTGTTTACATTTAATCACAGCATCTGGGGGGTTAAATGTATGCGATTGATGTTTTAAACAGCAGGCACCCTGTGGCTATGAGCAAGCACCATTTTTAAAAGCACGACTGCCGACGTAAAGTTATGTTGAGTGGTCAGTAAGGGGTTAAAGTGTCTTGTTTTTGAATCTCGCTGCATGCAGCAAGATGGATATATACTGCTGATATGCAGCTCTGTTCTCAGTGGACTCTGCCTCTGACCACTCATATTACTTTCTTGTGTTTGTGTCCTCGTTAAAGAAAATTAAAATACTTAACTAATACTTTAGTATAAATATATTCCCAAATACATTTCATTAGCTATAATGGTTCATTTTGTCTGGGGAGCAATCACTAGGAGAAATAAAATGGCCGCTGTCTTATCAGTACACACACAACCTGTCATAATCGCACAGCAGGACAAGTTACTTCACCACAATGAGGTAAAGAACCGCTCATCTTATCATCTCTGCTCTGCTTGTCGGGGATTGTGATCCTGAATATAGCCGATAAGATATTTAGCTGAATCTCTGTAGAATTGGAGTTCATGGGGAGACATGAAGTGCAGAGAGGACGGACAGAACAGACTGTGGTAATGGGGACTGCATACAAGTGCTGCTGCTCATTATCCACATCCCTACCCTCGTCTCTGTACTTCATGTCTCCTAATGAACTCCATTCCTACAGTGATTCATCTGAAGATCTCATTAAACTGTATTCAGGATAATAATCCCTGACAAGATGGCGCAGCTCTTTAACTTGTCCACCTGTGTAATTTGGACAGGTTTTGTGTGGGCTAGTAGAATGGCAGCCATTTTATTTCTCCTAATGATTGCTCCCCAGACAAAGCGAGCCATTATAACTAATGTAAGGTATTTGGGAATATATTTATAATAAAGTAATTCAATATTTTTGTTTTCTTAATTCCCAGAGAGCCCCTTTAAGATATTTAGGTGTCCATGTATACATTGGATATTTTTAGGCTCTTTCCTGCCTGACGCTGTAAAGAAACACTGGAATTTAGTTGACCTGTTCAAGCAAGACTGAGTATTTCATTTATCTCTAAAGTTATTGTGGGTGAGGCATTCACGGAAGTCTCTTCTGCCAATGGTCCTACTCCCCTCTTTGGAGTTAGTGTTAAAGGGAACCTGTCACGTTAGCTGAGTGCAGCATGCTGTAGAGCAGGAGGAGCTGAGCAGATTGGATAGTTTGTGGGAAAAGATTCAGTAAAACTTGTAATTTATACAGTTTTTAAATTCCTGCTCATTCTGGGTTTTTTAGTCCAGGAGTCGGCCCCACCAGTGAGGACAGCCTCCCCTCTATGACGGTGTATACAGAGAGGGCTGTCAGTCACTGATAGGACCGCCTCCTGGACTTCAGCGCTCAGAATGTGCAGGAATTTCAATGGATGAAATAAGTTTTACAGAATCTTTTCTCACAAAAATATGTATCAATCTGTTCAGATCCTCCTGCTCTAGAACATGCAGGTTGCACTGCATTTTCAAGGTGACTAATTCCCTTTTAATAAGTAGTATATTTTCTTTTAAAAAAAGCATCTCCGCCAAAACTATCGAAAGGATTGGTTTTACACTTTTTGCTGGGGGAAAGTTCTGCCAGCCTCACAAATGAGGAATATCCAGGTCTCCCAGAGCAAGCGAAGCTGATAGTGTTTTTCCTTTTTGGCCTACAGAGACCTAGATCTGGTAAACCTTTAATGCTTTCTTTCCTTTTTATATGTTTGTGTTTTTTTTGTTTTTCTCTCTGTTCTTCAGTATTTGGGATTTGGCATTGCTTCGGATATTGGTAAAGGACGCAGGGCAGCTGCAGCAGCAGATCTAGCAAATGCCAGTCCTGAATCAAATGCAGTACAAGACATTGAAGAGAAGGACCGTCTGCTGCGCCATGTGGAAGCAAGGGACCTCATTGAGTTTGGCATGATCCCAGAGTTTGTGGGTCGCCTACCTGTAGTGGTGCCTCTTCACAGCCTTGACGAGCAGACTCTTGTACGCATCCTCACTGAGCCACGTAATGCCGTTGTGCCGCAATACCAGGCTCTGTTCAGCATGGATAAGGTTTGATTTTAATTGTGTTGAATTATTTTATTTATTTATTTTTCTTGATCTCTATTTTTTTCATTGGAATATTCATGCATTGTGTTTTTTTTTTTTAGTGCGAGTTAAATGTCACTGAAGGTGCTCTGCGGGCCATTGCTAGACTGGCTCTTGAACGAAAAACAGGTGCTAGAGGCCTTCGCTCAATCATGGTAAGCCCTTATTATTTTCCATCTCTGAACTTATGGCATCTGCTTGTAGAACATGACGCCATGCAGCAGCTTACTGTTGTGTTGAGTGATGGAAGGCTGCCAGTAGGGCGGCAATAATCTGGAAGTAGTGGAGGAGTGCTAGCAGTACAGCTCTAACCCAAGCTCTGGTGTTTTAATGTAAGAGCAGGTTGTAGGTTTAGTTTTTTGCATTTTTACTAAATGTAAATGGATTTGCATTGACGTTGCTCTTTTTTTCCATCTATAAGGAGAAGCTCCTTCTTGAGCCTATGTTTGAAGTTCCAAACTCTGACATAGTTTGTGTTGAGGTGGACCAGGAAGTGGTTGAAGGCAAAAAAGAGCCAAGTTATGTCCGGTAAGTAAAGGGCCCCAACTGCTTTCTGGAACAGGACTGGCACCATGGCAATGTGGTGGTCTAGATTTTCTTTGTCCTTTTGGGAAGACTGTAGATCACTATAATACTTATTTGGTTTTGTAGCTCCAAGATAAACCACCATGTACATGTAGCGGAAAGAAGATATTATCTGCCGTTAAACGCATGCAATTGTATGATAGCTGTATATGATTGCATCGACCCACTTTCACGATGCAGCTATTCACACAAGTCTATTCTAGACACATTATCTGTCCATATTACTTCCTAGTGTCACAGTCCGACCTCAGGTTTAACTGACCAGTATTCACGGCATTGTAGATCCCTATGATGCTGTGAATTCAAGTCAGTTAAAGGGGTTGTCCCACTTCATTAAATAGGGTTACATTAAATCATTACCCCCCACTAAACCTTTCTTCTAATACATGTCATTAAAAAAAACATAGCATTCAGCCTAAAAACGCTCCTTTCACTCCCCTTTGTTTGTGCTGGTATCCCATGGATACGGCCGCATGTCGCCGGCCGCATCCATGCCGCACCTGCGCACTGGTAACTATTGCGATCCTACAGCCGGCCTCACTCACACTGTGAGCGCGCACGTCGCATAGTTCTGCGCATGCGCGGGCGCCCGATCAGATCAATGTATTACGGTTTTCTTGTAGCAGGAGGGAGCGCACGGCGTCATAGCAACCGAGGACGCCGTGCGCGCCCTCCTGCCGCCGGAATACAGTGATACACTGCTATGATCTACATTGAGTGCGGTGCCCCCCCCTCCCCCCTAGTATAATATACATTGAGTGCGGGCCCCCCCCCCCCAGTATAATAAACATTGGTGGCGCAGTGGGAAGTGCCAATGAGGGTTAAAAAAATAAAATAAAAAATTAACTCGCCTCCACCAATTGATCGCGCAGCTGCCGGTCTCCTGTTCTTGCTTCAGGACCTGTGGTGACGTCACTGAGCTAATCACATGGTCCATTACCATGGTGATGGATCATATGATGTACCATGTGATGACCACAGTGATGTCACCACAGGTCCTTTGACAGGTCCTAAAGAAAGAACAGGAGACCGGCAGCTGCGCGATCAATTGGTGGAGGTGAGTTAATTTTTTATTTATTTTTTTAACCCTCATTGGCACTTCCCACTGAGCCACCAATGTTTATTATACTGGGGGGGGGGGGGCCGCACTCAATGTATATTATACTGGGGGGGGGGGGGGCCCGCATTCAATGTATATTATACTGGGGGGGGGGGCCCGCACTCAATGTATATTATACTGGGGGGGGGCCGCACTCAATGTATATTATACTGGGGGGGGGGCCCGCACTCAATGTATATTATACTGGGGGCGCACTCAATGTATATTATACTGGGGGGGGGGGGGCCGCACTCAATGTATATTATACTGGGGGGGGGGCGCACTCAATGTATATTATACTGGGGGGGGGGGGGCCGCACTCAATGTATATTATACTGGGGGGGGGGGCGCACTCAATGTATATTATACTGGGGGGGCCGCACTCAATGTATATTATACTGGGGGGGGGGCCGCACTCAATGTATATTATACTGGGGGGGGGCCGCACTCAATGTATATTATACTGGGGGGGGGGGGACCTCACATACAGCTCCATGTGGATGACTCATCCACATGAACGAGCACGCAAGGACTGAGCTCTCAGGGTGAGTCATGAGGAGGCGTGGCCGGCCTTTACTCAACTGCCGGAGCCAAACCAGGAAGTTATCAGGACATCTACTGCTGGTAAGATTGAAAAAGCAAAGTGGGGCAACCCCTTTAAACCCACAGGAGGCCTGTGGCACACACAAGTAATGACAATGAATAATCTGTCCAGAATGCATTTGGGTGAACACTCCTTTATGGTGTATACTGACAAAATAAGAAGGAAGGGTGTGCTTTCAATATGGCTGCCCCCAAGTAGGTTTTCAAATGTATCATTGAACAGCTACAACATAAAAAAAAATAGCATTTTAATGCCTTTGGGCCGTATACGAATTACCTTGCTGGAGTCATGAAGATGGAGGAGCCTAGCTGGCCGTGCCTTTGTCACTCAGACTGGCTTGATTGATGTTTTCTAGTTTTGGAATATGCACAGTTGAAATTGATGTTGCTTGTCCTTGTTTAACTGTTATCTGAAGCCATCAGCTTGTCAGAAAAGGAGTCCTTCATATCTGCAATATCAACCTAACCAAGAAAGCACTTTACTACCCATGCTCTGTCACTAGACGACAACATTTTATATGTGGTCTTTTGGACAGGCTTGTGATATTGTGCCATCTTCAGGATTTAGTCAAGTCAGATTGGGTGGGTTTAGGGCAGGGCTAGCTTGACTCTTCTAATGAGCATTTCTGCCTCCATGACTCCAGAAGCGATTTCAAGTTTTTTGTTTTGTTTTTTGCCCCCAAATACTGCTTCTACTTTTCCTAATTCTTAGAGGACACCTTTAGAAAGCACAGCAGCCAATGTGAGAGTGGTGGTGGTAAGGAGACGAAAAACCTAACAGGCTGTCTTACACATGGCGCATTGTTCCCTACATTGTTCTCGCACAATACATGGTGCATTGTTCCCTCTTAATTCAGAATAGTGTTCAGACTTGAACCTATTCCTTAAAAAGGTTCATTTTATTCCTTAAAATTCCTTATAAGCTTTATAGTTTGAGCAGATTCACATGTAGTTTTCTAGGTAAAGATGCAGCAAAACTAATTTATTCATGTAAATCTTTGCTCATCAATTCCTCCTGCTCTATAACAGGTTACCTGCAGTTTGCATGGCATTTCTTGGTGACTGGTTCCCTTTAAATCTACATAGAATTTTTTTTAATCTGTTCTCTTTCTCTGTATAGAACACAAAATAAAGAGGCAACCGAGGAAGAGTATGACTCTGGAGTGGAAGAGGAAGGCTGGTCCCGACAGGCTGATGCAGCAAACAATTAGACTGTGCCAGTTCTCTACTGTTCTCCTTCAGTGTTAAAATTGCTTATTCTTCTTTAGCAAAAAAACTAACACTCTTCACAATGCTAAATACAACTTTTATTACCCGAAAAACTCCACTTTGGGAGAACAACCAGGAAACTCATTTTAAGGAACTTCAGATTTCTACTGTAGAGAGCAGTCTTTATACAAGTCAGACAATAACGGTGTATATTATCCAGGGCTTTTATAAGACAAGAATCTTTTTGTTAACACTTCATTTACTGGGATTAGCCATAATTAATTTTACAATAATGTTCAGTCATGCAGGTGGGCACTCTACTGAAACATGGTTGTTTGGGTTACACAGGGGTCTCTTGCATCTCCCAAATTCATTTTCCATTAGTGTTATTTCTTGTCAGTTCAGAGACTTGTTTTTATGTCCTTTTTTTTTTTTTTTATGTCCTGGCTCTCCTAAACTGGAACCTTACATGAATACTTAAAGATTTTAGTTCTCTTCTACACTAATGGTATATTTTATATCTCCTAGGGATATGGTTACTAACTTGACCCCTTCCCTCACCTCAGTTGGCATGGGTTCATATCAGGGGTGCTTTACATGTGCCTGTCATCTGTGCCTCTTCTGAGTCATTGCATGATACGTTTGTATGACCATGCCTTCCTGCTCTCTATACAGACGTTTGATGGACCACGGAGGCAATATAACCTGCTGCATTTGTGGTCTGTTTCTAAGTATCCTAAATCTGGCTGTAATCTGCAAACCCTAGGTAGCCTGTCTAATGAAACCCTTCTACAAATTCTCCATTTCCCATAAGACAGTATCTTCTATAGTAAAGGGATTGTTGGTTCCTTGTGCAATCATATTTGATTGATTTTTGTAATTAATTTCCTGCTGGAAATGTATTATGTCATGCTGCAGACCCCACAGTAGTGGCAGGGTGTGGATATAAAAAGCTTTTAAGTTATAGAGGAATGCCTGTCTGCTGAATTTGTTGTTTTTTTGTTTTTTCTCTTTTGATTTTAGAATTTCACAGATACTGGCTAAAATAATGTTATAATAATTCTGTATAACATTCACCTAAATAAACGTCTTTAGCCAAAATGTTTGTGACACTAAAGGACTTAAATGTCTTCAAGTTTTGTAGTTCCTTTAAAGAAATAAAAAACATGGATAAAATCTTTATTTCCTGTTGATGTACTCGATGCTCCTGAAAACAGAACATGTTCACACAGTCAGCATCTTCCTTCAGTATTTGTAAGTGAAAACCAGGAGTGAAACCTACAGAGAAATTTTTAAAGGACCTGTCAGCAGATCTGTACCTATGACACTGGCTCCGACGTTTAGCTTTTTCTGAATGGTTACCATGGCTGCCAGGACGCTAAAGTCTTGTTTGCCATGGTAAAGTGTAGTGGGGAAGCAGTATACTTACCGTCCGTGTAGCTCCTGGGGCGCTTCAGAGTGACGTCAGGGCGCCCCACACGCATGGATCACGTGATCGCATGGCACGTCATCCATGCGCATGGGGCGCTCTGACGTCACTCTGGAGCGCCCTGGGAGCCGCACGGGCGGTAAGTATACTGCTCCCCCGCTCCCCACTACTACTATGGAAACCAGGACTTTAATAGCGTCCTGGCTGCCATAGTAACACTGAAAGCATTTTGAAGACTGATCCGTCTTCAAATGCTTTCAGTTCACTTGCGTTTTTCCGGATCCGGCATGTAATTCCGGCAAATGGAGTACACAACAGATCCGGACAACGCAAGTGTGAAAGATCAGTGATCAATGTTCAGCCCAATTTCTGAAAATTGTAATACTAAAAAGAAAAATGATCTGCCAGGATCTAAGGAACACCATAGACCATTTAGGGCTATCATCATCACCCCAAATCCTTGCTCCTAATATATATATCAAATACAGTTTTTTGCGAAACTTTGAGTATAATGAGGTACGTAAGAAATGTAATAAACTAATGAGAGACCTCAATGATTACCGGCAGGGTAAAGTAAGAAATTGGGAACGAAAATGGCCCTATTACAACAGGGCCCCTGCGGGAAACACTAATATCACCAGTTCCTCCCTTGTCCCCTATCAGACATCTTTAGAGGGTAAACCTGCGTGCCATATTCCTTATTCCCAACAGAGAATAACCTTTTACAATAGGAACTATTCTAGACAACAAACATTGGTTCCTCCCAGAACACAACATAAACTTTATCCCGTTAGGCCCATCCGCATTTCAGACCACACAAAAGGTGTTACACCTATGACTATTCCCCATCCTAGTTCTAAGGAGAAGCCCTCCATCATTACTAGCAGCAATGACCCTGTTGCTACTCCCACACTTGTAGAGATATTACAAACCTGTACAACGACTATGGACAATAATGTAGGTTCATCTCCACATATTCCCCTGACCCCTATCCGACCACCATCAGCCAACAGGGAATCAGTGGTTTTATCCCCTTGTAATGGTAATGATGGAGAATTATTTAAAGGACCCCTTATGGAATATCCAGCAGATTCTACACTTAACTTCTCTGTACACTCCACTTCTACCATCCATGACAACCTTTTTTTTAGCCCTTCCAAAAAACCTATCGGAGAGCCCTTTCTTAGGGAAAATATCATCACTTTCCCCAACACCACCAACCAGACTCACATTTTGCAGTGTTCAACAACTTGCCCCATTTCTGACACCGACTGGTCCATCATCCCACAGGGTGACATCCGATCACCAGAACCACAAAATCACCCAATTCTTCACCCCAGTATCACAAACCAGAAAAAGGCGAAACGTTCTAGAGGATGCCGCGGAGGCAAATCTAAACACACCCGAAAAGAAAAAAACAAAAACATAAAAGGATCGTCCTTGGTTCCAATAGACATCTGTCATCAAAGCGAAACCATATCATTTCCCGTTACTGCTCATATGGACCGTAGTTCCCTCTCTCCTGAACCTAGTATTGCTAAAGGTATTTTTAACCTCTCTAAATACAGTCTGTCGACCGATGAAACAAAATTGCTTAGTAAAGGACTGTCTTTCAGCCCGTCCAATCCTCCAGATCCCTTTGAACTCTGTGGATCTGAATAAATTCATCCGAAACCTCACTCTAAAACGTAATTTTAAAATTAAAGAACTCGCCAAAATAAACACCACTGTTATTACTACAGAAGCTACAAAGTCTATCATTGACCCCCTCATCTCAACATCTGAAAACCAAGCGACCCACTCCCCCTTAGGCCCCATTCCCATCCGGTCCCAACGTTGTATGAAATCCACCTTTTACCCGCTAGAGAGTAAAGGTCCCCCACCTCGAGAGCTATTACAACATGGTTCTCGATGAGTTTAAACAACTTGCTACTAACAATAAGGCACCCTCTCGCGTCAGACACCATAATTTAACCTCTAAGGAGAAAAAAGCTCTAAAAAGCTTGAGCAACAATAATGATATTGTCATTAAGAACGCTGACAAAGGAGGGGGGAGTCGTAATTATGGACACTGACTATTATCTCAAAGAAGCCAACAAAATCCTTTCAGACCCAGAGTATTACAGAACCCTAGATAGTGACCCGACTGATGTTTTTAAAAAGTCACTTACATTACTAATTGAACAAGGTTATTCCTCTGGGATCATAGATGAGAAAGAAAAACAATTCCTTATCCCTTTCCACCCGGCCACTGCTATTTTTTATTTTCTTCCAAAAATCCACAAAAACGACAAGAATCCGCCGGGCCGACCAATTATTTCAGGGATTGACTCCCTTACCACTAATCTCTCAGCCTATGTGGATTCCTTTCTTCAAAAGTATGTTCAACTACTGCCGTCCTATCTAAGGGACTCGTCGCACCTAATTAATCTTCTGAAGAGTATACAGTGGCATGATAATTATATTTGGGTCACCCTTTATGTGACCGCACTATATAGCAACATTAGACATGATTTAGGTCTAATGGCTGTTAAACATTATTTGGAAGGAGACCCACTATTACCTAACGAACAAAAGGAATTCATTTGTAAAGGGATTGATTTTATTCTACATCATAACTATTTCACTTTTAACGAGAAATTTTATATCCAACGGAAAGGGATGGGGTGGGGATGAAATTCGCGCCATCTTACGCTAATCTCCTTATGGGTCGCTTCAAAGAATTACACAACCTCTTACATAACCCTTTTACCGTCGCTATATAGACGACATTATTTTTTATCTGGGAGGACACTGATGTTGAACTTTTTATCTTTTTTTTTTTAATGCTCCTAATACCAATGATTGGGGCTTGTCTTTCAGCATTGACCATCATCCACTAGAAGCTATATTCTTAGACATCCACCTCAATTCCATTAATAAGACCATTCACACAAAAACCTTTTTTAAGAAGGTTGATGCAAACAGTTTCCTCGATTTCACCAGCTACCATTATCTGAAATGGGGAAAAAAATATTCCTTTCAGTCAAATGAAGCGCTTAAGAAGGAACTGCTCTGACGACCATATCCTCAAAAGTCAATTAACTCTTCTGAAAAATCGCTTTAGAGAAAAAGGTTACCCTAAACCACTTATAGCAGGATCCGAAAAACGGGCACTTTCACTTAACCAAGATTAATCATTAAAACCTAAGAATATTGTTAAAAATGACCGCCCCAACGAAAGGATGGAAACCCAATCTTATCTGGTTACCAGATACAACACTGAACACAAAAAAATTAGGGAAATTTTAGTTAAACATTGGCCCAGTCTACAGAAGGACCCTATACTAGGTAAAATACTCCCACCCATCCCTTCACTCACCTTTAGAAGAGCGCCTACTCTAAAAAATATATTGGCCCCCTTCATGTCCCAAACTAAAACACAAACGTGCAAAAACGTCCATCTTTGGAGAACCTTCAACATCTATGCCAGCTGCTAGTCCGGGTATCTCTAAATGCTATAGGACTAGATGTAAATGTTGTAAAATGATTACACATGGTAGGAAGACAATCATTTGAGCTGCAGCTCCACAAATGTTATATACCTGCTGGAATGTTCGTGTCAATTAAAATATATAGGTCGGACTACCCAAACAGTGAGAGAGCGCATGAATGACCATAGGTCAAACATAAAAAGAAAGGTACTGACACACAGTGTCTCTAGACACTTTGCAGATTTCCATCATGGATCTCTGAAATTTCTTTCCGTCACCCCACTTGAATGGGTCCCTTCCTCTTTCCAGAACCTGGCGAGGAAGGAGATGTATTGGATCTATCGTATGAGCACGTTAACACCCTTTGGCCTCAATGAGAGTCTTGAGTACACTAAATATTGATTAATCGTTCGTCCTGCCGGTCCATTTATTTATTCTTCCGTTGTATTCATTGTAGTTTTAGAGCTATCCTATTTTTTTATATATATTTTTTTATATACATATATTAATCCATTTATCCATATGTATGTATATATACATATATATTTAAATATTTTTTTTTTTCCCCCTATACTCTTTTGTGTAAGTGTACATAATTATATATATTTTTTTTATATATTCTCCATTTAAGAGATTTTCTCTATGTATTTTAAATATATATATTTTACATCATGTTTTTATTTTCCTTTTTCTCATATATATTTTTATTTTATATATTTACATTTTTATTATATATTATAAATTTTTTATTTTTTTTTGTGTACCTCTTACCTGTATTTATTATACCTTTATTTGATAAGGGTCCCCTTACTGATTTTTACTATGCTCATCATTATTATTTTTACTTTTGTTACCACTACTAATTTATTAATTTATTCAGTAATTTCAGTATACATATATATGGATATCTATTACACTCTTTGAACTTATAACATAATATATTAGGCTTGTTGGCACCCCCCTTTTTCCTTCTGCACGTTCTTCAGGCACCGGAACCCCTGTTTGGCCCGATCCCCTGTGGTGGAACGCACCGCCTCCGATGCGTTCCAGGCATCGAACTTCCGGTCCATACAAATTTTTTATTTGTTCCTTCTTGTTGTTTTCTCCCATGCCCCTTATTGCTTTAGTCCTTCTCCTATATCGGCCCTGTATCCTTTTGCTCTGCTACCACCGGCCCCGGCCTTTCTCCTGCGACGGGTATCTGGAACGCAATTCCGGTGATGCGTTCCACACACCAGAAGTTCCTCCGGCTGAGCTCGTTCTCAGCCACAGTGTTCCTTCCAGCCGTCAACATCCATACCAGGAATGAGTAAGACTCTCCTAGATGGGCACACTCTGTACAATACATATGTCGCTTCATGTTTTTATTATTTGTATCATTTTTATATTTTTTATATTGTGTATGCATTACGATTGATGTCACTTCCGGAAATGACACCCACCATTGTTTTGGCGCCAAACACTCCTCCTTTTTCACTCTGATTCTGCTATATATGGTTGTATGTTTCTCTAATTCTTTGTAAAAACCTATTACTGACTCTGCTCCTGAGGAAGGGGTTTATGTATCCCTGAAACGCGTTTAGCCTACCTGATTTATTCACCTATTAAAGGGATTATACCTGAAGACCCTTGGTGTGGACTGCCATATTTTCCTACTACTCTATGTACGAACCAGGCGAGGCAGGCGGTTGTATTGGGTGTCTTGAGCTTTATCCCTCTACACCCCTCCCTGGTGAAGTGAGTTTTGGTGTTAATCACCTTTTTACTCTATATTCTTTTATACTAGTTGCTCCTCGTGACCTCATAGGGGCTTTTTATTAATATATATAACAGCGTTTCTTTTCCCGTATTTTGGGATACTTTACACCATAGCATTTACTACATGTTATTAGCAGTAGGTGCCATTTGGTGATTTTTTTTTTTTTCTCTTTATTTCTCTCCTTCTGACAAGCAACAGGTTTCCACTGGTAAGGGCACGGGTCTCACCCCTGGGGATAGGTACCTGGAGAGGGTGGGTAGGGAGGCCACATTGATTTTGTTCCGCACGGTCCCCACAAGCGGACGTGGATCTGGCGGCGAGGGACTGGAACAAGGGGATACTGGTATAAAAGTTATCCACGTACAGCTGGTAACCCTTATCTAGCAGGGCGGACATTCTGGGGGTTTAATACAGGAATCTCGCCCCTTGTATACACGAAACTTGTAAGTGTACCCTGAGGTACTCTCACAAAGTTTGCACAGCTTCACGCCATACCTCGCCCGCTTAGAGGAAACATACTGGCGGAAAATGAGTCTCCCCTTGAAAGCAATGAGAGACTCCTCAACCGCAAACTCCCTTCCAGGTACATAGGCCTCCAAAAATTTGGCCCTGAAGTGATCGATGACCGGCCTGATTTTGTACAGGCGGTCATAAGCAGGATCACCTTGAGGGGGACATGCTGCATTATCTGTATAATGCAGGCCTTTCAGAATGGCCTCAAAACAGGAGCGTGTCATGGCCGTACTGTAAAGTGGGGTCTGGTAGGGGACGTCCCCACTCCAGTACTGCCTGACAGTTTTTTTTTTTTTTCCTGACTAGGCCCATGTGCAGCACAAGGCCCCAAAACGTCCTCATATCGGCTGCACTGACTGGAGTCCAGCCACCGGACCTAGGCGAAAAGGAGCATTGAACTGTTGGGCGAACAAGTTCGTTTGCTCCACCATCAGATTCACAGTGGTCACTGAAAAAAATAAAAAAGTAATATTCAGTGAAGCCCACTGTGGGAATCTGGATTCCTGGTTGGCCAACAAAGTCAGGAATCACAGGCTCAAAATCCACTGGAGTAAACATGACAAGTTCACCGGTAAGGGGCTCAGGTGGACTTATCTGGTGGGCCTGAAAACTAGTACGAGCCCCAGGGCGGCTCATACTAGTGTGGGTCACAGGGTCCCTGGCATAGTGGTCCCCTGGCTCCGCCTGGCGGAGCTCATCATCACTAGATGATGATGAGGAGGACGCGTATGACGAGAGGAAAGTGGGGTCGTCCTCACTGGGGCTCTCTGAGACTAGCAGGGCGTATGCCTCCTTGGCCGAGAAGATCTGTTCACATTCACTACCCTAACCCACCCTAAACCTAACAGGAAAAATAAGAAAACAATTCAAACTCGCTGATCAGTGGTCCGTATCGGCGATCGCAGAAAACCGCAGGTGAATTCAGACCGGCGGTTTGCTGTGTTTCTGGGTCATTCAGGTCTCCAGTGACCAGATAACCCGGAATAGGATGGTGATTGGTGGTGTGATAATACACCACCAATCACCAACCTTAGAGGTGGCGGTGTCCTCACCTCTCAGGATCGCATCCTATTGGACATCAGGGGGGCAAGCTGCAGCACCCCTGGGGGGGTCTAGGGTCGCACAGCTGAGTGTGCTGTGAAGCCCAAAAAGAAAACATTTTTTTTTCCCCCTAAAACTATCCCGCAGCCTCCCTGCCTAATCTAACCTTTCTCTAAACCTGTCCCTGCAAACTTTTCAGTGGTGGATCACGTGGGTTGCTGGGCTCAGAGGTGGACAGATGGGCTCCTCTCTTCACTGAAGCAGTGTGGAGGAGGAGAGCAGAGGTCACCGCCACCTCTAAGGATGGTGATTGGTGGTGTATTATCACACCACCGATCACCACCCTATTCCGGGTTATCTGGTCACCGGAGACCTGAATGACCCGGAAACGCAGCAAACCGCCGGTCTGAATTCACCTGCGGTTTTCTGTGATCGCCGATACGGGGGAGGGGGGGTTACAGGACCCACCTTATCATTGTCACAGGGAGGACAACTGTAAATTATATTTATGCAAGCACTTTTCTGCTACCATAAGCAACATGGGCAAGGTAATGCGCAGTACAATATGCTTAAAGGGGTTTTTCCTGAAGTCAGCAGGCGATGCAAAACCACCTTAATTACATCTACAGTAACACGCCTGTGGAAGCTAGTTTGTATACTTGCTGTTTCAAAGTTGCGTGGATTGTCTGCTCAGGAACCCCATCATGTGATGCTCCTCTTCTGAAAACCCTGCTTCCTCAAACTTTGCATTCTTTCCCAGGTTTACAGCCTGGGCTATGGATGAGCAGTCACTTCCACTATGGACTGGGCCAAACCTTGTCTCCATAGCGAATGCACAGATGAGGTGGATTCAGGAGTTTGCACTTGGGCAGTTATAGGAATAGTTCTAACTGACATCCTGTTCCTAGCCCAGGCCAAAAACCTGGTAAATGATGGGAAATTAATGGAAGCACAAATTTTAGAAGTGGCATGTGACATGACTGGGTTCCTGAGAGACCAATCCACGCAACTTCAGAACTGTAAGTAGATTACAGACTTTCTCCTACGGGAATGTTATGTGTAATTAAGGTCTGTTTGTTTGGCCTGCAGGTTTCCGGAAAACCCCTTTAACGGGATTTTGGGAATTATGTAAAAGTTGGCCCACTGCTAGAAATTGCCATAAAATAAAAAAAATATAAGATACTCACCAGTTTAATCTCCTGCCTTTTTAGCTCTGGTTGTTCACACAGGTCTTTGTTTATATGGCTGCAGTGGTGACGTGACATGTACAGTTGTGTTCAAAATAATAGCAGTGTGTTTAAAAAAGTGAATAAAGCTCAAAATCCTTCTAATAGCTTGTATTTCCATACACACAGATGCATTGGGAACACTACACATTCTATTCCAAATCAACACATGAAGAAAAATATATCAAATTTGTGTTGTTCCTCTTAAAAAAAAAAAAAAAAGAGAGAAGAAAAGTGAATATTACACTGTTCAAAAAAAGTGTTTGTATTCTTCTTTACAAACGCAAACATTCACTTTATAAACTGAATTTTTTTTTGAAGATTTTGCTTTTCTTTGAATCAATTAACTAATATTTAGTTGTATAACCACTGTTTCTGAGAACTGCTGGACATCTGTGCTGCTCGGAGTCAACCACCATCTGGCCCCTGTGAACGATATTCCAGCCCAGGATGATTGGACTACGTTCCACAGTTCTTCTCTATTTCTTGCTTTTGCTTTAGAAACTGCATTTTTTATGTCACCCCACAAGTTTTCTATTAGATTAAGATCCGGGGATTGGGCTGGCCGCTCCATAACGTCAATCTTGTTGGTCTGGAACCAAGATGTTGCACGTTTACTGGTGTGTTTGGGGTCGTTGTCTTGTTGGAACACCCATTTCAAGGGCATTTCCTCTTCAGCGTAAGGCCTATTGCACACGGCCGTTTTTTTTTTTCCGTTTACTGGCCGTTTTTTGCGTTCCGTATATGGAACCATTCAATTCAATGGTTCCGCAAAAAAAACGGAATGTACTCCGTATGCATTCCGTTTTAACATAGAACATGTCCTATTATTGCCCGCAAATCACAGTCCGTGGCTCCATTCAAGTCAATGGATCCGCAAAACACATACGGAAATGCATCCGTATGTCTTCCGTTTCCGTTCTGTTTTTTCCTGAACCATCTATTGAAAATGTTATGCCCAGCCCAATTTTATCTATGTAATGACTGTATACTGTATATGCCATATGGAAAAACGGAACAGAAACGGAAACACAATGGAAACAAAAAACGGAACAACGGATCCATGAAAAACGGACCGCAAAACACTGAAAAAGCCATATTGTTGTGTGCAATAGGCCTAAGGCAGCATGACCTCTTCGAGTATTCTGATGTATTCAAACCGATCCATGATCCCTTAGATGCGATAAATAGGCCCAACACTGTAGTATGAGAAACATCCCCAGATCATGATGCTGGCGCCACCATGCTTCACTGTCTTCACAGTGTACTGTGGCTGAATTCAGTGTTTGGGGGTCGTCTGACAAACTGTCTCCGGCCACTAGACCCAAAAAGAACAATCTTACTTTCATCAGTCCACAAAATGTCTCTTTAGGCCGTCAATGTGCTCTATGGCAAATTGTAACCTCTTCAGCACATGTCTTCAACAGTGGGACTTTGCGGGGGCTTCTTGCAGATAGCTTGGCTTCACATAGGCGTCTTCTAATTGTAACATTTCTCACAGGTAACGACAGACCTTCTTGGAGTTGATTGTTGGCTGAGTCCTTGCCATTTTCGCTATTATTTATTATTAAAGTGCCATTCATTCCATTAGCACTGTACATATAAGTAGTATACATACATAACACAGACAATTGCACTAAGCATAAACAAGACAAGTACAAACTGGTACAGAAGGAGAGGGGCCCTGTCTGTCAGGGCTTACAATCTACATAAAGTCTTCTATCCATTCGAATGGTAGTTTTTCGCTTTCTTCCATGTCTTTCAGGTTCACCATTTGCGATAATTTTAGCTGAGCAGACTATCATTTTCTGCACTTCTTTATATGTTTTCCCCTCTCCAATCAACTTTTTAATCAAGGTACGCTGTTCTTCTGAACAATGTCTAAAATGACCCTTTTTCTTCTGAATTTCAGAGAGAAATGCAGTGTAACCAGCATGTACAACATTTGCTGCCTTCCTCCCTTAAATAAGGGCAATTATTGCCACTTGTTTTTCAAAGAATGAACGTTCTCACTAATTGAACTCCACACTGCTATTATTTTGAACATGCCCCTTTCAATTAAGTGATTTAATTACAGAGAATCAGCAGCATGCATGTCATGTATATTACTCTACTACACCTGCTATAAATTATTTGCCATGTAGAAATATAATTTCTACCAAAAACAGTGATTGATCAGGTTGGTGATGTCTGACTGCTATTATTTTGAACACAACTGTACAACATGTGACTGCTGCGTCCTATCACTAGCCTCAGCAATTTTGTGCCATATAGCATAAAAAACAATTTTTGGCTACAGCTGTGACATGAGCTATAATCACCGCTGTAGCCAAGTAAACACAGACCACCCGGGTGAACTAGAGCATAGGCGCTGGAAGCAATGGGGGGAATAAACTGGTGATTGTGTCTTCGTTTTGTTATTTTATCACAATGCCTAGTGGTGGACAAATTCTTAAATGCGATTTTAAAACCCCCCCCTTTAACCCCTTCCCGACCTTTTGACGTACTGTTACGTCATGGGAACCACTGAGTTCCCGCAATTTGATGTAATAGTACGTCATAGTGATCGCGCGGGCACCGGAGTGGTGCGCGCGCAAGATCACTGCAGGGGCGCGGCAGTCCGTGGTAGCTGGGCCCCTGCTGTATCCGCCGGCATCGCTGTAAAAGCCAATGGCGGATTAACCCCTTCTATGCCGCGGATCGCGACATAGAAGAGGTTTGTGTCAGGTGAGGGAGAGCATCGAGTCCCCGCGCTGATGGGCGGGGACCCTATGCGACAAAAGGCAGCCCGATGCCGTGCAGAGGCTGCCCAATGCCTTGCATGGCATCGGGAACTGCCTTCTACGGGAGCCGAGGAGATCCAGCCTCAGGCTGGGTCTCCTAGGCAACCTGTTAGTGTATTACTCTGTAATGACCGGCTCTATAAATATGTCACATGATCCACCCTGTCCGATAAACACCATTAAAAAAATAAAAATAAAAACTGTAAAAAAAAAAGGCATTTTTTTAAAGGCGTATGTCCCACAAAATGATACCAATAAAACAGTCACCTCATCCCACCAAAAATGAGCCCCTACCTAAGATAATCGTCCAAAAAATAAAAAAAAACTATAGCTCTCAGAACATGGAGACACTAAAACATCATTTTTTTTGTGTCAAAACTGCTATTATTGTGCTAAAGTGAAAAAAATATAAAAAAGTATACATATTCGGTATCGCCACGTCCGTAACAAACAGCTCTATAAAAATATAACATGACCTAACCACTCAACATCACAAAAATTGCAACAGCAAGTGATCAAAAAGGCGTATGCCCCCCAGAATAGTATCAATCAGACCATCACCTCATCCCGCAAAAAATGAGACCCTACCTGAAAGAATCGGTAAAAATTTTTTTAAAAAGCTATGGCTCTCAGACTGAGACACTAAAATATGATAATTGTTTGCTTCAAAACTGCTATTATTGTTCTAAAGTGAAAAAAAATCTAAAAAGTATACATATTAGGTATTGCCACGTGCGTAACGATCTGCTCTATAAAAAAGTTGCATGACCTAATCCCTCGGTTAAACGCTCTAAAAATAAAAACGGTGCCAAAACGTCCCTTTTTTTGTTACCTTGCCTTAGGAAACTGAAGTAAGTCAATGGTGCCGGATCCGTTTTTTTTCAGACATGAAAAATTTTCGATATACTGTAATACAACCGGATCCGTACTGAACGGATGCAGCCAGTTGTATTATTATAATGGAAGCGTTTTGCTGTGGTTTTGAGATCCCCCTGCTGGATCTCAAAACCGGACAGCAAAAAACACAGATCTGAAAGCAGCCTACTGCTACATTTACATAACCCTAGTGTTTTGCAAATCTGCAAAACACGGACACCAGCCCATGTACGCGCTGCAATTTCTGGACTGCACATGCCGCCGCTATCATAGAAAATGCATATTCTAGGACAGTGATGGCGAACCTTTTACAGACCGAGCGCCCAAACTGCAACATAAACCCACTTATTTATCGCAAAGTGCCAACACAGCAATTTACCTTGAATACTACAGTCCAATATAGTATATCTTCCATGTACTGCATCATGTATCTACAATATCCTGCCTACATTCAGTGCACTGCCTGTGCTGTTCATGGTGCGCCCTGCGCTGATGAGTGACAGGAAAGTCTAAGGCATATTGGTACACCATAGACTTTTTCCAGGGTGTGGGTGCCCACAGAGAGGGCTCAGAGTGCCACCTCTGGCACCCGTGCCATAGGTTCGCCATCACTGTTCTAGGACATGCCCTATTCTTTTTGCGGGGCCTCGGATCGGAACTACAGACGCGGACAGCAAACTGTGTGCTGTCCGCATCTTTTGCGACCCCATTGAAATTAATGGGTCTACACCTGTTCCGCAAAATTGCAATAATGGTGCAATTCTTTTTTGGGCCACCAGATGGCAGGCCAACATGAGCAAAATGCTAAGAAATTGTCATTTTTTAAATCACTAAAAGATCAAAATAAAAAATTCAAAAACATCATTTAATCCCATAAGGACACATGACGTACCGATACGTTATGTATAGTTCCGATCACCGGCGGGTGGTGATTGGAACCCGGTGCCTGCTCAAATCATTGAGCAGGCACCTTGGCTAAATGCGCGGGGGGGTCCCGTGACCCCCTCCCCCCCGTGTCGGCGACCGCCGTAAACCGCAGGTCAATTAAGACCTGCGGTTTGCGGCTTTTACCTGGTGCGGCGGCGGCAGTGGTGCCACCGGTCTGTAGGGGGGACCCGGTGGCATGGAAGGCAGCGAATGCATTCTAATACAGAAGTATTGGAATGCATTGTAAATGATTAGACCCCCAAACTTTCAAGTCCTAAAGTGGGACAAAAAAAAGTTGAAAAAATAAAGTTTTCCCCCAAAAAATTTAGTTTCAAGTAAAAATAAACAAAAACAATTTTCCCCCAAATAAAGTTAAAAAAAAAATTGGTAAAAAAAGTATACATATTAGGTATCGCCGCGTCCGTATCGACCGGCTCTATAAACATATCACATGACCTAACCCCTCAGATGAACAGCATAAAAAATAAAAACTGTGCTAAATAAACAATTTTTTTGTCACCTTACATCACAAAAAGTACAACAGCAAGTGATCAAAAGGCGTTTGGCCACCAAAATAGTACCAATCTAACCGTCACCTCATCCCGCAAAAAATGAGCCCCTACCTGAGACAATCGCCCAAAAAATAAAAATAAAATATGGCTCAGAATATGGAGACACTAAAACATATTTTTTTTTGTTTTAAAAAAGTTGTTATTGTGTAAAACTTACATTAATAAAAAAAAGTACATATTAGGTATCGCCGCGTCCGTATCGACCGGCTTTATAAAAATATCACATGACCTAACTCCACAGATGAACACCGTAAAAAATTTAAAATAAAAACTGCTAAATAAACCATTTTTTGTCACCTTACATCACAAAAAGTGTAATAGCAAGCGATCAAAAAGTCACACACACGCCAAAATAGTGCCAATAAAACCGACATCTCATCCCTCAAAAATCATACCCTACCCAAGGTAATCGCCCAAAAACTGAAAAAATTATGGTTCTCAGACTATGGAGACACTAAAACATGAATTTTTATTTTTTGCTTCAAAAATGAAATCATTGTGTAAAACTTACATAATTAAAAAAAAAAGTATACATATTAGGTATCGCCGCATCTGTGACAACCTGGTCTATAAAAATATTACATGATCTAACCTGTCGGATGAATGTTGTAAATAAAAAATAAAAACGGTGCCAAAACAGCTATTTCTTGTTATCTTGCCTCACAAAAAGTGTAATATAGAGCAACCAAAAATCATATGTACCCTAAACTAGTACCAACAATACTACCACCCTATCCCGTAGTTTCTAAAATGGGGCCACTAGGGTTGCATCAGGGGGGCTTCAAATGGGACATGGTGTCAAAAAACCAGTCCAGCAAAATCTGCCTTCCAAAAACCATACGGCATTCCTTTCCTTCTGCGCCCTGCCGTGTGCCGGTACAGCGGTTTACAACCACATATGGGGTGTTTCTGTAAACTACAGAATCAGGGCCATAAATATTGAGTTTGGTTTGGCTGTTAACCCTTGCTTTGTAACTGAAAAAAAAAATATTAAAATGGAAAATCTGCCCAAAAAGTGAAATTTGGAAATTGTATCTCTATTTTCCATTAATTCTTGTGGAACACCTAAAGGGTTAACGACGTTTGTAAAATCAGTTTTGAATACCTTGAGGGGTGTAGTTTTATAGAATGGGGTCATTTTTGGGTGGTTTCTATTATGTAAGCCTCGCAAAGTGACTTCAGACCTGAACTGGTCCTTAAAAATTGGGTTTTGGTCCCCAAAAATAAAATATCATTCCCAAAATGATCCAAACATGAAGTAGACATATGGGGAATGTAAAGTAATAACTATTTTTGGAGGTATTACTATCTATTATAGAAGTAGAGAAATTGAAACTTGGAAATTTGCAATTTTTTGCAAATCTAGTAAATTTTTTTTTTTTTTTTTTTATAAATAAAAAATTTTTTTTTTTTTTTTTTACTTCATTTTACCAGTGTCATGAAATACAATATGTGATGAAAAAACAATCCCAGAATGGCCTGGATAAGTCAAAGTGTTTTAAAGTTATCAGCACTTAAAGTGGCGCTGGTCAGATTTGCAAAAAATGGCCAAGTCTTTAAGGTGAAATAGGGCTGAGTCCTTAAGGGGTTAAAGGATCATTTATGAGCCTTAAAATGATGATTAAAAAAAAACATATGAAAAATATGTTTAAAAAATATGTTTAAATCACCCCTCTTTCCGTATAATAATATTTTTTTTTACCTAAATAACAATAAATATAAACATCCTGGGTATCACCGCGACCGAAAACGCCCATAATATAAAAAATAAAAAAAATCCAATTTGCCATTTTCTCATTGCTTCTCTTACCCAAAGAAATGAAATAAAATTTGATCCAAAAGTCATGCACGCTCCAAAATGGTATTGATAAAAACTATGAATTGTCCCGCAAAAAATGAGTCCCTAAACAGCTCAGTAGACATAAGTATAAAAAGGTTATGGGGGAATATGGTGATGTAAAAAAAAAAAAAAAAAATCTCAAAGTTAACATTTATTTTTACATTATTTACACAAAAAACACTATACATATGTGGTATCGTTGTAATCGTACTGACCCAGAGAATGAAAGACATGGGTCAGTTTTGCCATCTACAAAACCCGTAAAACGGTGATGGGATTGCGGTTTTTTTTCTTCTTCTTCCCAATTCGGAATTTTTTTTTCCTGCTTCCCACTACATTTTATGCCATAATTCATGGTGGCATTATAAAGTACAACTTGTTTTGCCAAAAATTCGTGAAGAAAAATGAAAAAAAAAAAAACAAAACAACAACCTCCGGTATCCTAAGGGTTAATACAGGTCTGAGGTCCCCAACACGCAGGTAATGCCTCCTCCTCTCCGCAAGGTGTCGCTGTCGCGTCCTATAGAGGGCTGTACGTCGCCGTTTCCTGCCCGCTTCCGTCTCACTTCCCTGTTGTCATGGAGAGGAGGCCGCGGCCTGCGGTAAATGAGACGTGGGATCAGCCTGATTATGGCTACGGTTCGGCACAGCGTCCACCGAGGTTCCGTCATGAGCCTCCGTCCTGTCCACCATCGCGTGCAGGTCCTCATGGAGAGGCGCCCCCCGGTGTGTTCTATCCGGACGGCGGTGCTCCTGGGACAGGCCCCTGGGAGAGCAGGCCTCCTTATGAAGCCGGACGGACGGCCTGCTCCCCACTGGACGGGTCCGAGCAGAGGTTTCCGCACAGAGACGTTACACAGCACGGGTACCGTGAACCGCAGGAATATGGGGGGCCCCAGTTCAGACCCCAGCGGCCAGACGTATTCCCATACGGAGGTGCGAGGCCTGGCGTGCCTCACCATGGCCCTCTGCAGCCAGCCGCCTTCCCGCCCAGGCTCCCTCCCTGTAACTTGCAGAGAGCAGGTGACCTCCCAGGTCTGCAGTCTCCCATTGTACAAAGTGATCCTTCAGTCCCAAGCCTTCCCCAGCACAGGGCACCGGAGCCCCCCCAGGGGGTGATGCAGCGGACCCCAGAGGTGGGCATCCAAGGAAGACCCCTGCCAATGATACCAGCAAGGTCTGAAGAATATGTGTCTGATCACAGAAGAGAGGGTCAGCGACTCTACAGCCACGAAGACCTACAGCAGTCAGGAGCACGGCTTCATGGAGGGCCCCAACATAGAGCGGGTGAGCGGCAAGAGTCTATGTATTCGGAGGGGCCACTGCCGAGGAGTGGGCATCCTGATGCATATCAGCCGGGCTTTTTTCATCTCGGAGGTCCTGATCCAGCATCCTCTCAGTATTTTGGTGGTCGTCAGCCTGCAGGTTTTCAGCATGAGCTTCCACACAACAGAAGTAATCTGCCACACACCTACCAGAATGAAGGTTGCCACCCTGGTATGTCTGGAATATATAATGTGGAGACCCCCCAGGTACCTGATACTTACAACTACAGGGCACCGTCTCCAGGCCTCCAGCAATTCTCTGCTCAGCCACAGCCTGCAACTCAGCATAGCCACTATAATGTACCCCCAATACACGGAAATATCCCCAATCCTTCATATGCTCTCCCCCCACCTGTAGGCCCTGGTCTTAGTGGATCTGCTGAGGAGAGTGACTTGGAGGTGCCCAGGCTCCAGAGAGAACCCCATCATTCACACCATCTCCTGAACCTGCACCAGGATAGAAGACAAGGTCTGGATCCTCTTATGGCCTCAGGTGGTAGACATTTTGAGGATGATGCTCGTTTTCTTCAGCACGAGGTACCAGATGGGCGTAGAGACCCCTGTTTGGTGCTGCAGCGTGGTGTCCCATTTGTTTCCCAGCCCACCCCTCACATGGAGGACAATTCTATGCATTTGGACAGGCATACTGATAAAGACATCTTTGTGCAGTGGCTTTCCAGCTTCTTAGCATGTCGAAGAAAGAAGCCACCAGCCAAGCCTGATGCAGTTCCTGCAGTCTCAATAGCAGAAGCTCGGGGGTTGATCTATGGTGCCCTTCGATTGGTATCTCAGCTTAATTCCTTGTGCCAGTCTCTGGAAAGCGGTGACAAGGCAGGAGAGCCATGGACAGGTGATTATGAGAAAGCAGCCAATATACGGGGAGATCTAGAGAAGAGACTAAAGGAGCTGGAGAAGCCAGGCTATATCCAGGGTGTCAAGAGGAAACTGGAAAGAGTGTGCAAAAAAAGGCTTCGCTGGCAGCGCAGGAGACAGTCAGCAGAGGAGGAAGGAAAACTGGCGGCAGAGCGATCTGCAGAGAAGGAAGCCAGCATCGACTTGTGGAGATTGAAATGTATCCAGGTCGTCGAAGAGAAGAAACGGGTCAGTGTATTTGCAGAGAATACAATTTAAAATATCCGGTTTAGCAGAAAGTGGTTGTTTTTTTTTTCGCCTGCAAATTTTATTAAGTTCGTAACGAACAGCATCATCGTCTCCCTAAGCCAGGCTTAGGGCTAATGCACACGGCCGTGGCCGTATTGCAGCCTGCATGAGGCGGGTCAGCAATACACAGGCATACGCTACTTTTTTGCGGTGCGGACAGATCACGGACACGGACCCATTCAAGTTGAATGGTTCTGGATCTGTCTGCGGCAGCCGCACGGATGTTGCCGTGCATTGGGGACCGCAAATTGCGTTCCCTAATGCACAAAACGGCCAGCACACGGTCGTGTGCATGAGTCCTTGGGCAGAGTTCACATCACATTTTTCCCACCCGCTTAATGTATACAAGAAATATATACATTAAACGGATGCCTCAGACTGATGCCATACAGTGCCAACCGTTCACCATAGCGTTCCATTGTAAGAAATACAAGAACGTGGTGTGCTGCGTTTTAATAACCTTTTTTCCATGTATACGTCAGACGGAGGCATAACACGTTTTGTGAACCCAGCCTTAGACAAATGCCTGTCAGGAGCTAACTCCATAAGTAAGGTGACACACAGGAGGGCCGAGCCTGGGATCTTCAAGATTCGCCGTACACCCCACGTGAAGTTTTGACCTCATGCCCAGTACTTACAACAGCACCCCCTCCCGCCCCAGTAGATGTAGTGCTTCCTCCCCCCTTACACTAAATTGAGTGTTCAGTTTCCCTGCAGCATCACCACAAAGTAATGCCTTATGCACACGGCCGTTCCGTGCATTGGGGATGCAATTTGCAGTGCACAGGCACCGTCCGTGTGGCGGACCGGACGGATTGAGACCCATTCAACTTGAATGGGTCCGTGATCCGTCCGCTCTGAAAAAATATAGAACATGTTCTATTTTTTATTTTATTTTTTTTTGCAGTGCAGAGGCGCGGACAAAGACACCATGGAAGCACTTTGTGGTGGTTTCCGTGCCTCCGTTCCGCACCGCAGCTCCGGATTGCGGACCTATTCAAGTGAATGGGTCTGCATCCATGATGCGCGGAGCACATGGCTGATGGCCGCATATTGCGGTCCCGCTGTTTGTGGTCAACGGCCGTGTGCATGAGGCCTTAGCATCATTCACACATCAGTGTTTTGGTCAGTGATTTCCATCAGTGATTGGAGCCTCCGCAGACATAAGGTATAAGGGAAAGATCTGCTCCTGTTCTGTTTAGAGCCGCACCTGGTTTTGGCTCAAAATCGCTGATGGAAATCACTGACCAAACACTGACTGTGTGACTGAGGCATAAATGAAGTAGCACATACTGTGCAAACCTTGCTTTGCTGTGGGTTTGCTCTTGCTGACATTGCCGGTATTATCAACCTTTGGTAACACGCATTTATACGATAGGGAATTGCATGTTAAGCAATACCCTAATATGTATGCATTACTGAAATTGCCCCCCGTCCCTTCCTTTACAAGCCAAGTGATATTGCCTGTATTCTGTGCATCAAGAGTAGTCAGGATGGCCCGTTATGATAAGACCTCTGCCCATATGGTGCCTGTCTTATGTGGGCATGAACATTTCTGCTGCTCAGTTTAATAGCTTTTTCACGTGATTTTTGTGTTCTAATCTTTGCCTGTTGTAGGAACGAGAACTTAAAGCCACCGCTGACCATGTACTTTGTGAGGTGAGGAAGAAGCAAAATGACGTAAAAAAAATGCTGGATGTTTTAAAGTCTCTAGAGAAACTGCGTAAACTGAGAAAGGAAGCGGCAGGAAGAAAAGGTAGGCGAGGCGGTATTATTTGTCTTCTTCCAAGCAGGAAGATGTAGTAAAGATGGATTTTATCTGGCAATATTACCTGTGTCACTCTGCGATCCTTCCTTGTGACTTGTGCTTTATGACGTATGGAAATTTCACAAATAAAGCACAACTTGTGCAAATACTGGGTGAATATTACGGCACATCGCCATACGTTTGGTCTGTGCCTCTACCTGGTATTCACTGAGCTGCCAGACTGTGCAAAGCCTCTACAAAATGTACGCCAGGTAATCGGCTGAGGGATCTGTGCCTTTACCGATTTGGTATTGGATAAGAATATACCATTAATATCAAAGTCCGTGGAAACCTATGGAAGGAGGGCATTCCAGGATTTTTATATTGATGACTTATCCTAAGGGTAGGCCATCAGTATCAGATGAGCAGAGGTCTTCAAAGAAAAGGGGGTCAGTCAGCACATCCCAGTGCGCAGGTGCACGCTGCCATGGCAAAAACCTAGAGAAAAAAGACAATGCAGCAGCACACTGCAAACCAGATAAAGTACAATAATGCCATAGTCACAAAAAATATTATAGTGCTAATGCTACGCTTATTTATAAAGTGAGATGCTTGGCAAATGCATTTTGTACTAAACCATTTGAGCCCGTCTGCCAAACGTCAAGGCGATCTCTGTTAGACGGGTCCTAACACTTAATACTACTTGTTATGCAAGTGTTAGGACCCATCTAACAGAGATCGCCTTGACGTTTGGCAGACGGGCTCAGATGGTTTTGTAGTAGGGCCCCATTCACACGACCATATTTTTGATCCGCATTGTTTGCAGACAGTATGCGGACCAATTAATTTCAGTGGATCCGCAATAAATGCAGACTGCATCCGTATGTCCATTCCGTAGTCACACACAAAAAATATGCCCTACATTGTCCTATTCTTGTCTGTTTTGCAAACAAGGATAGGCGTTGTTGGTGAATCCGCAAAAAAAAAAAAGATACAACATGGATGTCAGAGAATACTGCCATTTAAAAAAAAAAACAGGCAATCTTTTTTTGGGCGTTACACACACTGACATTTTTGTGACCACCCTAACCTAAGCTTTATTTGCAGGAGTCTTTCCACCACCATCTGCCGATGAAACCTTCTCCAATCACATAAAGAGGCTTCGAACCTTGGTGCACAAGCGTAGTGCATTGTATGATGCAGAGGAGATGACTCTGAGGGTCATACTGGAAGGGGAGCAAGAGGAGGAGCGGCAGAGAGAAAGTGATAAGAGACAGAAAAAGGAAAAGGAGAAAACATTGCAGAAGCAGCGAGAACTAGACTCCATATTGTTTGGTGACGCAGGTCAGTGACTGGTGGAAACCAGGTTTCTGCAGATTTATATCCACTTTGTTTTATATTTGGGCTTTTTTTTTTTACCATTTCCTTAAGTTGCACGTTATGTGAAGGAAGCCGACTAGTCGTATTTTAGTGCCCGTGTCACAGCCGCAAATCCTAGTCAGAGTCGGATTGAATGGGGTCGCAGCATGACTTGCATATTTGCTGCAACCACAACACGTGAATTGCAAAAAAAGAAATAAAAATCCAGACCTGCTGGATTTTTTTTTTTTTAGATTCGTGTTTCTCAATTGCAGCGAACGTGCGAGTTGTACTGCGTCCTCAGTCATTCCTGTGGCTGCTCTGCTACACGGCAATACTTCAGCACAACACATGTCGTGCCCAAAATCATCGCCGTGTAGCCGTACCCTAAGGATTTAAATTGCATAGAAATAATGAATGAAGTGGAGGTGGGCCTTATATAACCAACCTCTCAATGTAAGTGACTATAACTGATCCCAACAAGAGGGGTACCAAAGTCACTCATACTGCTGATAGCAGTGCTGCTTAGAAATTTCGCATCACAGGGTCTTTCAGGCTCCATAATTGAAAATGGTTTCCTTTTACATGTGTGATCCACACCTCATTTTGAGCGAAGAATTGACAGCATTGAACTTGTATCAGCACAGGAGGGTAAAACAATCTGCTGTTAGGACATTGGATAGAGTTGATGTGAAATAGGAGGATACTTTCTTCTAGAAACTATATTTAGTCATATTTCCTCTTCCACAATCTAGTATACAGAATATCTCTGATTTCTATGCTATGTACAATCCGTAGATTTTATTGCTTGCTTTTTGTATTGAAAGCATCCTGCACTTGCTGTTAACAAGCTTTTATGTCTTCCTTCATCTTAGACCCTTTACCCAGTCTGCACCCTCTTCAGCCATTTCGGCACTATTATCTGCAAGCTGAGCACTCGGTTGTGTCCCTCGTCCAAATCCGGTGAGTCTAAGACGTTTTTGTATAGCATATACTTGCACTTCCTAACCTGCATACAGAGTAGAATTGCATTGTTCTTTTTGCAAGTATTGACATACCTGCACAGACCCCTGTTTTTGTGATCGTGGTCTCGGCAGTCTGTTAACTTTTTCTTTACTCTTAGGGTGCATTCCCAAGTGTGTGTGTGTGTGTGTGTGTGTGTGTATATATATATATATATATATATATATATATATATATATATATATATATATATATATATATATATATATATATATATATATAAAATTTTATTTTATTTTTTTGCGGACTCATTATAACAATGCATATTCTTGTCCACGGTGTGCTGTCTGCATTTTTTGTGGCCCCATTGTAATGGATGGGTCTGCAAAAATGTAGTGTGAATGGGGTCTTATGCTGTATTGTAAGTAAAATAATGTAAAAATGTTAAGTTCAGAGATAAAATGTTCTACATATTCCTTCTTTCAGACACGAGTGGGATCAATTCTTGGTTCCACCTGACCATCCTGATGGCAGCAGTATTCCTCGTGGGTGGGTTGTTCCCACGCTCCCCTCAAATGACACCTGGGCTACAGCATTGAAGCAATCAGATTGAGCAGTGATTGAAGAACCTATGTTACAAGCGTTATGACTTCTAAAGAATTCTATTGGAGGGTTGTATTTTTTCTATATAACTTTCAGAATGGGGTGTAATGAATGATGGAAATTATTTATTTTTCTAAATAAAACCTATGTTTCAAAAGTGGTTCTGTGTTTGGTTCATCTCTGTTCGTTAATAAGATGTTGCCCCCATACCCACCCCACCCCTTCTGCATCTATACCAGCCTCCAAAAACATGATTCCACGGGGTCTAAGAATCAAGAAAGTACCCACCACTGTGTTTTCGGATGATTTCGTACATAAATGGAACAATATTCTGTCGGACTGTTCGATTGAATTGATGAAATTAATCATAGACTTTGAAAATGCAAAATTATTAACTCTACAACAAGAGATTCAATCTGCTAGAGAATCTCTAGCTAAATACAGTAACAGTAAGGAGTTCATCGCAATGGACGAAGATTTGAAGTCATCCATCATGAAACTAGAAGACACTATAATGGACTATAAACATTCCAAATATCAACGTGATCTATATGACTACACCCATAATCAGGTTTATGAATGGGGAAGGAGGGACAATGTCTATTCAACACCCAAATCCATCCTAAAACCTCAACACAACCGTAAACATAAGAGATTACCAAAAAGGGTGTCCAGAGTCAGTTTCTCCTCGGATACGGAGGGGACTGAACCTTCACATATGACCAGTGAGCTAGAGCCGGGATCCGATGTTTCCGCACTCCACCCTGCGTCTGATGAGGCCAGTAATTTTGCGTCTTATTATAAAAAGACAAAAATTAGCAAAAGATAAGGATGATATGATAAGTGCCTCAAAAAACGCAGGGCTAGGGGGGGACGGAGACACCGGCCAGCGGTATCAAAGATCAACTCGGTTGCAGATGAAACAAAAGTGAATACCAATCAGCTAGGTGTTGTAAACCTATCTAGTGTTGCCCTGAGTAGTGAACAGATTAATGTACTTTCACTTGGTCTTAATTTTGCACCAACTTGTCACTTTGATATGTTCTCCACATTACTTGACATAAATAAATTTGTACGCAATATTACTGTATCCCGACATTTTCATGACATTCCATCTTCGTCTGATCCCCCTCAAGACAACATGCAATTTTATGAGGATAATTTGTATAAAGATCTCCTGTTCAAAGAACAGGTAGCCTTATGTTGTCTAGAGCAGTGTTTCCCAACCAATGTGCCTCCAGCTGTTGCAAAACTACAACTCCCAGCATGCCTGGACAGCCTTTGACTGTGCGGGTATGCTGGGAGTTGTAGTTTTGCAACAGCTGGAGGCACACTGGTTGGGAAACACTGGTCTAGAGGGTCTTCAGGATGAACAGGGAATTAGAGATTTGCCTAAACCGGCCAGCAAATTTTGTACTCGCAATACTAAGTTCTATCCTGTTATGTCACGCACGGGCAGCATGGATGTGTTCCAGGAGGTCCTGGAGAAAGAATTGAGGAATATTGAATCAGATATTAATAAAACTAGTAATTGTAATAACCTCAATGCATCCCAAACCCTTGCTCTCCAGCAATTACAACAATGTGACACCATAGTAATCAAAATGGCGGACAAAGAGGGGTGGTGGTCGTTATGGATAGGGCAACTTATGGTCAGCAATTACGGGAAATGCTGGGGGACACTTCCACATATAGGAAATTAGTGCGAGATCCGCTACAAGAATATACGGGTACCTACGTTTCGCTGCTATCAAAGGGAAAGGAGTGTAGTGCCTTTGGTGACAGTGAATATAGATACCTCAATGTGGAAGTGCCCGTCACCCCTATTATGCACGCCCTACCCAAAATCGTCCACCCGCCCCCTCTGCGTCCTATAGTCTCAGGTATAGGTTCCCTGACTGAGCGCCTGGGCAGTTGGCTGGATAACATTCTCCAGCCACTGGTCAGGCGCACTCCAGGGTTCTTGAAGGATACTTCAGATGTATTGCGAGCCATGTACAAATTTGTGTGGACTGATAATTATAGGTGGATCACAGCAGATGTGGTCTCTCTCTATCCCTCTATTCCCCACGGGGTTGCTCTACTGGCACTGAAATTCCACCTCCATCGATATACTGGCTTCAGCTCGGGTTATATTGATTTTATTTGTGAAGTCACCAAATTTTTGCTGACCCACAATTACTTTGTGTTTGATGGTGTGCACTACCTGCAGATCCGCGGAGTCTCAATGGGGGCCAAGTTCTCACCGTCTTTGGCCAATCTGACCATGTCATATTGGGAAGAGAGGTACATTTACGGTCTGAGCAACCCGTTTGGGCCTGGTATGGTCTGGTACAGGCAGATACATCGACGACATACTTATGGTGTGGGCGGGCGATGTGTCTGCCGTCCCGGACCTCCAGGCATACCTAAACAATAATGATTACAACTTGCGATTCATTTGTTCCGCACATGAGTCCCATACTAGTTTTCTGGATTTGACACTCCGCGGATGTCCGGGGGAAATAGTGCACACCATCACATACAGAAAAGAAGTGTCCGGTAACTCAATTCTAAATGCAAAAAGCCACCATCCAATGCATACCATTAGAGCAATCCCCGTGGGGAAATTTATGCATGCAGCAAGAAACTGTAGAGATGGGGATAAATTAGATGATGAGTTTGATAAGGTAGCTCAAAGACTAAAAGAAAGAAATTATCCAACCTGGATGATTAAGAGGGGGAGAACAATTGCTTCACTCAAAGATAGAGAGGAAATGCTATTTGGCAAGTCCAAGCATAAGAGGATTAGGAGGGCCTCTCCTGGCGGTGTAGGAGTCTGCGTGGATGGTGAACAGGACAGCATTCCTACCTTATCCCTGTCTTATAGTAGAGAATTCAATGCAATCAGTTCATCTATTAAAAAATGTTTACCAATATTGTTTGAGGACAACATCTTATATCAAGCATTGAAATCTGGTTGCAGAATTGTCTCTAGAAGAGCAGCTACTCTGTCCTGCTCATTATCACCGTCTCTTTATACTGCCAGTAGCATTAGACAAGATGTCAAATCCAGGTGGTTATGCTACCAGGGCATCACTAAGTGTGGAGCCAACCGCTGCAAGACATGCAATTACGTTGTACCTACTCAGACATTTGACAATGTAACACATACTGACAAATTTCCTATCCGCAGTTATATCAACTGTAATACGGAGGGTGTAGTCTATGCCATCAGATGCACTGATTGTGATCTGATGTACATAGGCAGCACAGCCCGTAAATTTAAGAGTCGGATCCTCGAACATTTGAACTATATTAGCAACCCTAATATTCTCAACATCTCAAATATAGCGAGGCACTTCATCCAAAAACATGCCCGTAGAGTGACGTTTTTCCAAGCTTTTGCTATAGAAAAAGTTTTGGCACCCAAAAGGGGAGGTGACCACCGTAAAAAGATTCTTCTCCGTGAGGCCTACTGGATCTTTAGACTTGGGTCCAGGATTCCGGCAGGCCTCAATTTGCGAAAAGAACTGATGTATATTTACAATTGAACTATGGATTATGCATATAAAGAGGATATAGGTATTTGCCAGTAGTTCAACACGAGGGTCCGACTCATGCGCAGAAAAATCCTCTCCCTTCCCGAGAGATAAGGTGTGAAATTTATAATGCGGGATGGATTTGTGCGTACCAGCCAAATTCTGCTTAGGACAGCGATTGCACGGTGCGGTTTGGTCATGCGCAACAGTATGCATCATTATTAAATTTAATACCAATTTGTTCAGATGAAAGTTGTGCCAGAGAGACAGTATTTATACATACTCATTTAGTTTCTCTTTCATACCTTTTATATATAGATATATTAGCCTTGCAACACAGGATATGCTAGTCTGCAATGAACACTTTAAGATCAATGTATCTCTGCAATAAAATGCAAACACACAAGCTTGCTTTATTTCTATCATATAGATTTACTATGAAATCTCTATACTATTTGCCGAATCTTATTTGATTGTATCACATTTCAGGTTGTAAGACCGTTATTTTGATTGTTTATATTATTAATTTTTATTAGTAAGTATTCACACTGTGCGGTTTTACCATTGCAAAGCACACAATCTGGCGATTGTGGGGTTAAATTGACCCAGGTATATCCTCACAGTGTGTTTCGAATTGCATGTGTAATCGATGAACCTAATCAAGAGGTGTGCCTCTGTTGTGGCAGCCTATGAGATTGGATGCTCCTCCCAGGATTTTCTGACGAGGTGCATTCCTAATCCTTTATAATGTGGGGTCACACGTAGCATGGTGCTACGACTAAGGGTACATACCCGAAACGCGTCAGCGACCATGCCGTGGATCCAGTGACTGTGTCGGTTTTATGAATCAATAAAGAAGAGCTAAGAGGACCTCCATTGTCTCCAGATACCCTTTTTTCCTATTTTGTTTGATACCAGCCTCCACTCTTTTACTCTTTTGAGAATACTTTCCACGAGATGTCGCGTGTCGCTGTGGATATTTGTGCCTATTTGGTCAAGAGAATATTTGTGAGGTCGGAGACTGACGTTAGATGAGAAGATTCTGCTTACAGTCTGATTCCAATTCATCCCAATGTGAGGTAAGTCAGGATTATTTGAGTACTTCATCACTCAACTGTTCAAACCCAAGGGTTTATGGGTATGGGTATCGCTTTTAGCACAAACAAGTTCACCACAGCTTTATGGGTTTTGTCCATATGGTGTTCCTTGTGCTGTAACGTCATTCTCTGGGTCAATACAATTACAGCAATACCAATACCGCTCAACTAATCCTGGCATAGTACATTGTTAAAACTTTTTGTTTAACTGTCTACCACATAGCACCTATATTGTATATTATTAACCCTTTAATCTTCCAATATCAGTTGATGAGGGACAGGCCAGGGATAGACTAGCCTAGGTTCAAGGACAGGGAGTCCCCACCATCAGGGATTGTCCCTGGGCTGAGTAAGACCAGGGTGAGACGATAGGGACATTATTCCCTCATCCCCTAGTCTGTTTTTGGTGCGGTTGGTGACAGATCATCTGAGCTTACTCTCAGTAAGTTGTGTCCGTAACTGATTAAAATTATTAAAATCTATGAGTGTTAATAGGTTAAATAATTGCTGGAAGCCGCATAGTACATTGTTAGAGGGTACTGATGTGTTACGCCAGCATTTAGTAAACCTCCGGGGGGCACGGGCAGAAGCAGCAATGTGTTAGTACACCGCCAGCAATGTGCGAGAATAGTGAATTTGAAATCGGGGGTGTAGGTGAAAAATTTCTTTAGTCAAAAAGTCAATCAATAAAGTATATTAGAAAAATCATTTTGGTGGCTTTTTGGGATGTTTTAAAAAAAAAAAAAAAAAAGGTTGACTAAAAGTTTAGTTACTCTTTTTAAAGGATGCGGAGTTACCGTTTAAAGGAAAAAAAAAAGAAAAGTAAAAAGGACTAGATCAGGGGTGCATAACCCGCTGGCCGCATGCAGCCCCCAGAGCCATGGTTTGTGGCCCCCAGTCCCGCTGGGCAAAAACACAGCTGATCGTGCGATCAGCTGTTTCTGCCCGCAGCACCGCATGAGGCAGCATTACAGCTCCCACACTGGAGCAGGACGGGTCCCTGACTGTCAGTGACCTCCAAGGAGCCCAGGAGAAGGCAGAAGCAGTGTCAGCACTTCTGCCTTCTCCTCAGATAGGTGAGCGCTATGTAGGGTGGAGTAGAACCTGATCAGCTCTGCCTTGTACAATGCCCCCACAGCAGGCTGGTTTCCCCTGTAACTGGGGCTCCTTTGGATGCCCTAGTTACAGTGGAAATAGTGCAAAAAACTGTGTCCCCAAAGGTCTTTCAGTGACCTCTTTGGGACAAATTATGTGGAAAAAAAATATTAAACAAGTTAAATTATGACTTATTATTTTTATTTTTTATTTTATAAAACTAAAAAAGAAAAAAGTTAAAACTAAACAAAGTGCTAGTGTCCCCCAAAGGTCTTTTTATGACCTCTTGGGGGGATATTATTTTGTAGCAGAAATATATTAAAAATTAAGTTAAAATGATAAAAATTATAAAATACATAAATGAAAAACCTCCATCCAAAACAGTCGCAATTATCACCCGATTCACGTCAAACGTTATATAACAAAACGACCGACACAAAATAGGGAACTAATTATCATTTATTTTGGTGTCAGTTTGCATATTTAAAGAATAAGGAGCTATAGTTTCAAAAAAATATATATACTTTTAAAAATGTTTTGTACAGTTTCCCCCAAATAAAACAAAAAAATGCCCTATGTGTCAAGTGAAAAATTGTTGCAAAAATTATTTTGGTAGTCCCTAAACATAAAAAAGTTAAAACCGTTCAAACCACCACATGCGCTAAATCACAAAAAAAAAGTGTCTGTTTAGGCCTGGTTATTAAAGTGTTAACTAATAAGCGATTTCCCCACTAGTAAGGGAAAATGCTTGCTGGTTATTGCACGTCGCCTGTAACTGGCATAACCAATGCATAACTGGTAATAACCAATGCGCGCTGTCCTCTGCAGTGAAGGAAAGCGCTGATTTATGAATAGGAGGCAGGAAGGAAATGTTGCCACTTTTCCTGTTAAGTAATTTTTACAAGTTCCTGCAGCGTGGCCCCTGAACCAGAAGATGCATACTACCCTGCTTCATGCCGCCCTGGCCCCCTCTGCTTCCATCTTCCGGTTCCTGCACTTTTATACCTGTTAGTGCATGGCTATGGTCACATACACCGCTCCATTCAATGACTGGCTTCAGCAGTGACACGCTGCTTGTGGCCACATCACCATTGGCTGGGGAGGTGCATGTTACCATAGCCATGCACTGCCGAGTAAAAACAGCGCAGGGAGAAGGTAAAACTCTTCAGTTTCAGGGGCCATGCTGCAAGAACGTGTTAAAAATTTATTTTTCTACTGGGAAATCCCTATAAGCCCCTATTACACTGCAAGATATTCAGGTCAATTTCTGGCAACAAGTCTTAATAGGAATGCTCATGCCTGTATGAATGTGCCGCACATCTCTGTGTAATCGGGGATGTGCTACCAAAAATCAATATAACTATATGAAGGAGGAATGACTGTGATAGCGATCATTCCTCCCCAGTCACTTTACATTGGCCTGTGTAATAGGCTGATGCAAATGAGCGCCAATCAACATTTTTTTATTTTATTTGCGGCCCCTTGAAATAGAGCGATGTGACAACGCAGCCCTCAGACCAAAAAAGGCTGTGTGCTAAATCACAAAGAATTGTCTGATCATCAGTCCTAACTAGTTAGTAACTGTCCCCTAGGCCTGTGAGTGAATTTATGCACTTGAATTTGCAGTTTGAGCTCCCTCCAGGGTGCACATAGAAATAAAATGCAGGTTGACCAGATTGATTACATTGTAAATATGGATGTGAACAGTAGGGGGAGACATAGTCAAAAGTAAAAACATAAATGTGTGCTACTTCACTAAGGCCTCTTTCACACGGGCGTCTTATTTTTGGCCCGGATAAGAGGCGGGTGCGTTGCGGAAAAATGATTTTTCCGCGCGAGTGCAAAACATTGTCATGCGTTTTGCACTCGCGTGAGTAAAATCACGCATGTTTGGTACCCAAATCCGAACTTCTTCACAGAAGTTTGGGTTTGGGATCAGTGTTCTGTAGATTGTATTATTTTCCCTTATAACATGGTTATAAGGGAAAATAATAGCATTCTGAATACAGAATGGATAGTAAAACAGCTGGAGGGGTTAAAAAAATAAAAATAAATTTTTTAACTCACCTTAGTTCACTTGATCGCGAAGCCCGGCATCTCCTTGTGTCTCCTTTGTTGATTAGGACCTGTGGTGTGAGCATTAAATACAGGTAAAGGACCTTTGATGACGTCACTCCGGTAATCACATGGTCTTTTACCATGGTGAATCACCATGGTAAAAGATCATGTGACGTACCATGTGATGACCGGAGTTACGTCATCAAAGGTCCTTTACCTGTATTTAATGCTCACCACAGGTCCTATTCAACAAAGGAGACACAAGGAGATGCCGGGCTTCGCGATCAAGTGGACTAAGGCGAGTTAAATTTTTATTTATTTTTTAACCCCTCCAGCGCTGTTTTACTATACATTCTGTATTCAGAATGCTATTATTTTCCCTTATAACCATGTTATAAGGGAAAATAATAATGATCGGGTCTCCATCCCGATCGTCTCCTAGCAACCGTGCGTGAAAATCGCACCGCATCTGCACTTGCTTGCGGATGCTATGCGATTTTCACGCACCCCATTCACTTCTATGGGGCCTGCGTCGTGTGAAAATCGGACAATATAGAGCATGCTGCGATTTTCACTCAACGCATAAGTGATGCGTGAAAATCACCGCTCATGTGCACAGCCCCATAGAAATGAATGGGTCGGGATTCAATGCGGGTGCAATGCGTTCAAGTCACGCATCGCATCCGCACGGAATACTCGCCCGTGTGAAAGGGGCCTAAGGGTTCGTGTACACGGCGACATTTCATGTAATGTTTGTCGAGGCTGTCACAAAAAATCCAGACATGTCAGACTTTGTGTTGCAGGTTTCTACCATTAAGGCCTCATGCACACGGTCGTGGTTTTGGTCCGCATCAACCGCTGCTCCGTTCCGTGGTTCGCAAAAAAAAAATATAACCTGTCCTATTCTTGTCCGCGCTTTGCGGACAAGAATAGGCAGTTATATTAAAGGCTGTCCGTGCCGTTTTGTGGACCGTAAAACAGAGAACGGTCGTGTGCATGAGGCCTAACTTTAATGGGAGTTTCGTGCACCATGCTATTCACCTGCGACTTAGCTGTCTTTTCCCGGCCCAAATCATGTTCTAAAATAGCTTCAGTAATTTGCAGACCGGTCGCGCATATTTTTGTTTCACGCGATACGCGATACAACGCTCTGTAGCCATACCCTAAAGCGGGATCATATGCTGTTTAATACATGCAAAAGACTGAAAACGCTCTGTATGGGAATGATGTTTAAAAAATATAGCAGTATAGCTAAACCTAGAAATGTACTTGAGATGCCCTCTACTGTCAATTTTGTAAAACTTATATTAAGGCCCCCTGCACATGACTGTATCCATTTTGCGGCCCGCAAGATACGGATGTGGTCCATGTGCATCCTGCGCTTTTGTGGGTCCCATTGTATAAATGCCAATTCTTGTCTGCAAAACGGACAGAACTAGGACATGTTCTACAGTTTGTGGCATGTCCGCATTTTTGGCAGCCACACAGAAATGAATAGGTCCACATTTGATCCTCGCCAAAAAATACGGTCGTGTGCATGAGGCCTAAAGGAGTTTTTCCCACAAATGACATTTATCATCGCTGTCAGCTGTATCGCACCCCCATAGATTTTGAATTGAGGGGCAGCATACATGCTTGCCTGCTGCTCCGTTGCTCCTCCTTGCTGTGGTTGCGCAGTGGGGCTCACATAGTAGAAGTCTGAGAGAATTTAGAATACAGTGGTGCATATTTACGAAGACCGGCTTTTTGCGTGTGGTATTAGTTCTCTCCCTGCGCTGCCGTTAGATTCATCTATGGCAGGGATGCTCAACCTGCGGCCCTCCAGCTGTTGTAAAACTACAACTCCTACCATGCCCTGCTGTAGGCTGATAGCTGTAAGCTGTTCGGGCATGCTGGGAGTTGTTTTGCAACAGCTGGAGGGCCGCAGGTTGAGCATGCCTGATCGAAGGCTACTTTCACACTAGCGGCAGCCTTCTCCGGCAGGCGGTACCGGCGGGGTAACAGCCTGCCAGATGCGTGCTACCGGAAATCTGCTCCAGCCCCATTCACTATAATGAGGGCGGGCCAGAGGTCCGGCCGCAGCACGGCAAACATGCCAAGAGGCGGCCAGAATAAAACTACGACAGGCTCCTCGTCATAAATTAGGCGCTTCTGTGGCAGTCAGTCCTTGTGCCTGGCGTAAAAACTACTCCAGCCAGTTTTTATGCCAGATGTAAATGTTAGTAAATTTGCCTGGCATGGCCTTGAACATGCCCCCGTCCCGCACAGCGGTGTATGGCAAATACGCAAAGATTTCTGCAACAAATCTGCTAATAAATAGAATGACCCTTCAGCCACCATTTTCAGCACGTGAATCCCTGCGCCCGCAGTCAGTTCAGTCACATTCCCTTACCTTACATCCATTTATGTTTTAATGGGATTAAGTGGCATCTGGTGTGTGGTCTGATACTACCTCCGTGTGTTCCACGTGGCTTCATTAAGCTTTTAGGCTGCTTACTCTATCAGCAGAGAGGTGGTTACCCGCTGGCCTCTCGTAAACATCCACAGACGACTGGCCTCTATATATTTGCTCGCTTGGAGATACTCCACCTGCAGCAGCAAGTTCTACGATTCAAGGGGTAGGTGGAACTGTAACATGGAATGCATGGTGTGCTATATAGATCTTCCTGATAAGTTTTATTTACTATACTATACGGTAAATTAGTTGTTGTAATGATTCCTTTTTTATACCAAAGCCTTCGATTGGTTGAATTTAAAGGGTATTGCCTGGCATCAACACAAGCAACATTGTTCTGCACGCTAATCTTTGTGTCTGTTGGAACAGAATGGATTGATGGAATGAAAGTGGAAGACCTCCCGAGACAGATATGCCATCAGATATGCTGATCAGATACACATGTATCCATGTTGATTACCAAGAACTAAAATCACATACAGTGATCCGTCATGATACAATATTTTTAACATACAATGGCGTTTTCCAACCCATCATAAGTTCAAATTAGACTCAACATACAATGTGTCCAGGCCACTTCTCTGGTAAAATAGCTGTATTAGTCGCTAGTTATCTGCCTATTTTTCATTTTACATTTTGGGGCTTTGGAACTGATCACTCCGGTTTCAATGGTCATCCAGGAACCAAGTAATATTGTAACTAGAGGGACCACTGTATTGCCATGAAAAGATCTGAAGGGTTTTTCCAAGTTTCTGATATTGATGACCTGTGTACCCCATTAATGAACACTGAGACCCTATATTTTTTAAATATTATTTCTTTTCATGCATTACAGAGCAAGAGTGCCTTTAAGGGGTTATCCAATGTGTGCTGCTCTCCCGTGCGGTGGCCTCTTCCAGGATCACATGCCGTACATTTTGGAACGTGATCCTAGCCTGGAGTTAGAACCCCCTGGCTAGCGCTGTGGCGAGATTCATTCTCACGCACGCACTCTGGGTTCTAACTCCAGGCTCCAAATGTGCGGCACGTGATCCCGGAAGTGGCCGCTGCATGGCAGTGCAGCAGAAGTCAGATTTAGATGTTATTTAACAGTTTTATATATGGATATTACAGAAAAAATAGAAGTGTTTATTTTTAACTGCTTTATTTATATGACCGTGGGAACAACCTGTATTATATAACCCAGAGCTGCATTCACTGGTCTTTGGAATGAGTTTATTGACAATTAGAGATATTCATATTTTGAAATTCGTTCGCGCTTTGTTTGGTGGTAAAAGCAGAATTGCGTTATGGATTCCGTTACCACGGACCATAACGCAATTCTACGACGGAATGCCTTTAGAGGCATTCCGTTATTCATTCCGTCATAATAGAAGTCTATGGCCTGCATAACGGATCCGTCCCGTTTCCGTTATGCAGGAGAGGACTCCCCTGCATAACGGAAATGGGACAGATCAGTTTTAGCAGCCCACAGACTTCTATTATAACGGAGCGAATAACGGAATGCCTCTAAAGGCATTCCGTCGTAGAATTGCGTTATGGTCCGTGGTAACGGAATCCATAACGCAATTCTGCTTTTACCGCCAAACAAAGCGCGAACGAATTTCATATCATGAAATTGGCTCATCTCTATTGATAATCATTTCGTAACAGCTCCTAAAACGTCGCCCTCATAGCCCTGCATTCTGGTATAGTTTTACCAACATCGGTTATATGCACACAGTGCGTATTACGCCCAGATTTTCGCCTGGTAAATCCGCAGCTTAATACAGTACCAGTTAAGTAGATGAGATTTTTAAATGACCCCTATGAACATGGGACCACCGCAGGTGTCTTCTGCTGCCAAGTGCACAACCGGTCAACCAGTTTCATAGCCCTTTAAATTGAGGCCGTGTTATTGTATGGTATCAACTATCCATAACCAGCTGTCTAACTGTGAAGTGTTTGTCATCTGGCTGCCCGATCTGTATATAAGGTCACCTATGTGAGTGATAGAAAACTGATGAGACATTTAGTTCTCAGGGGGTTACAGAGCAGGTATACGCAGGGATAAAGTTCTGTATTGTTTCCAGAAAATGTCACTGTTCATTACAGTATGGACTGTGAGACCTTCGGAAACACCCGTCAGTGCTGGTTCTGGTGAAATGTTACACTCTGATTACAGTCGGTAAAAGGTAATTTAACCTGAGTGGGCATTGCTATGGTGGGGAGGGGGACGTTACTCCACTGCAGTAAAGTCAAGGAGGAGGTAGGCTGTCAGTAGCTCTGATCATGTGTCCGTGCCTCCCAACACTCGCAGCCTGAGCCTTTCTTTACTGTAATGGCTCCCGGTGGTATTACTAGTTTATGGCTACCTTTATTTGCGGTTGTATTATGCCTAGTTGTAGTAAATATGGAGTAATCTACGCTAACAGGATATTAATGCAGATCCGGTCATAATTTAGAACACATTATTTAGTCTCAAACACAAATTGTGAATCCAGTGTGGTTTCTAAGCTTTGGTTATCGTTGTCTAGACCTCGCCTATTTTGAGACGCCATTGGAATGAGTGTCCTGGATGACATCCCATTCAAATTGTATGACGGATTCACCCATGTGCCCTCACCTGAAGAACGTATATCCAACCTCTCAAATGTTAATGTTCCAGACTGCAGCGATACATTAATGTGTACTGTGGTGAGTCATGGAGATCAGTTACTACCTGCACATACCATTCCTATACCATCTAGACCACAATATTACAGGATGTTATTGATTTGCCTACAGCTGTTGTACAAAAAACTGAGGTTGATCTGGTAGACCTCATGCACAGGATGCTGCATTATGGAGCGATGTTTCTAGGGGGGCATGCCAGAACTGAAAGTATCGTATGCAATCAATGGCATGTAATGGTAAAGTAGACTTCTATAGGTGCCCTACTATGGCTCTGAGGTCGCACAGAACTGTAATACAGTAGTGTGCATGAGGCCTTACTGTTCCACTACTAATTTTAATGCCAGGGTTATATTATAAAGCACATCAAAATTATTATTTTATAAACTAAGGGGGCATTTATTAAAGGGGTTCTCCCATAACTAATGTAAAAAATGAAAATCAGACATCATATAGTACAGGCATCCTCAAACTGCAGCCCTCCAGCTGTTGTAAAACTACAACTCCCTCAATGCTCTGCTGTAGGCTGATACCTGTAGGCTGTTCGGGCATGCTGGGAGTTGTAGTTTTGCAACAGCTGGAGGGACGCAGTTTGATGATTCCTGATATAGTACATGGCAAGCTCTTTCTACCAAAGCTAGATCCAGCCCTGTACCTCACATGGATCCAGAGATCTCCACATTCATTGCTCTGCTAGATTTATATTAAGCTGACAGTTCAAAGGGAGTGTCCTTTCTCAGGGGGGCGTGTAAATTCTGCTGCAGCTCTCCCTATCACAGCTCAGGGGGCGTGTCCATGCTCTCCCTATAACAGCTCAGAATGCAGTTGAAGGATGAAACTGAGCATGTGCGGCCTTCTCCGTGAGCAGGACAAAGAGAAAAGAAAAAAAAAACACAGGTAGCGCTATACAGATACATTTTATTGAATAACTAATTACATCCAATTACAAAAAAATTCAGTTCCAGGTGCTGGTTTGAAAACTAGAATATTTTTTGTGGGACAACCCCTTTAATATCCACATATTACACATTTTCCACAAGCATGACATACTCCAAGATTTTGCGCACCAGTTTTCTGGTGTCCAGGGATTGATACATGTCTGGGTATATTTTTAGGCTAATTGTTTATCACTTATGGAGGATTTTTTGTGACCTTACAAAACAACCTTATTTAGGATCTGTTCACACTAGTGTTATTTTATTTTTTTCTAGCAAGTTTTTGTTACTCTTTGATGGTCACAACGACTATGGTGCATTATAATGGTTTCTGTTGTATCCATTATGGATCCTGTAAAAGAATTCAGTGCCAAAAGGTGGCCATACACCTTAGATAGATCTTTGCCGACAGCTATTCCTTCCGCCTCCCCGATACAAATTCCAGCTCAACGGGGAGATGAGGAATAAAGGGTGTATTAGGCTCCTCTCACACAAACTATACTGATTGTGTCTGGATGCGTTCAGAGTGCATTTAGTGAAACTCGCACCATTTCGCAAGCAAGTTCAGTCAGTTTTTTTTTTTTCTGCGCGGGTGCAATCCGTTTTGATGCGTTTTTCACGCGTGTGAAAAAAACCCTGAAGGTTTACAAACAACATCTCCTAGCAACCAACAGTGAAAAATGTATTGGACCCGGACTGCATGCGGATTACATCCGGATGCAATGCATTTTTCACTGAAGCCTCATTTACTTCTATGGGACCAGGGCTGCATGAAAAACGCAGATTATAGAACGTGCTGCGATTCTCACGCAACGCAGAACTGATGCGTGAAAAAATGTATTAATGGGTGAGGATTCAGTGCGGGTGCTATGCGTTCACTCGCTCATGTGAAAGAGTCCTTAGACTGCCAGATTTTCCTGCAGATGATCGCTAACGAGTGTTCCTATAATCTGGCAGAAGATTGATAAAGAGCGTTCCTATGAACGCTGGTTAGCGATCATCTGGCAGTCTAATACTGACCCCAAATACCCGATGAACGAGCAAATGTGATTTTTAAGCATGCTTATAAATCAGAATGGTTCCGGCGTCAGATAACGCTGTATAATAGCGATCTCCTGCTGGCACACCGCTGCCCTGCATGGGGACGAGCTATGTCATAGTGATCGCTCCTCCCCATGCCATAGAACACATCGCTGCGTGTAATAGCAGCGGTGTCCTTCCCTATGACTTCATTCACTTTATATAAAGTCATCCATTCATAGCTGTGTTAGGTCTCGTGCATACGAACATATTTTCATCCCCTGTTTGTTCCGTTTTATTTTGCAGACCGTATAAGGAACCATTCATTTCAATCGGTCCGCAAAAAAAACTGACGTTTTTTTTCCATGTGCGTTCCGTTTCCGTATGCCTGTATTTCCATCCCGCAAAAAATAGAACATGTCCTATTATTCTCCGCATTAAGGACAAGGATAGTGCTGTTCTATTAGGGGCCAGCTGTTCTGATCCGCAAAATACGGAATGCACACGGATGTCATCCATATTTTTGCGGATCTGTTTTTAGCAGACCGCAAAATACATACGATCGTGTGCATGAGGCCTTAAAGGGAACCTGTCACATGGATTATGGTGTCTGAGCTGCAGACATCATGCTGTAGAGAAGGAGAAGCTCAGGAGACTAGTATATAGTTTTATGGGGAAAGATTCAGTATAAATTATTTTCATTTATTTAAATTCCTACTCTTTCTGTGCTTAGGAGATCAGTGGGCGGTCCTGTCGGTGATTGACAGCTATCTCTGTTCACACAGTCATAGAGGGAAGGCTGTCAATCAGTGATAGGACCGCCTCCTGGACTTCAAGTCCAGAACGAGCACTGATATAAATGCATAAATTACAAGTTTTACTGAATCTTTTCCTATTAAACTATATATCAATCTGCTCAGCTCCTCCTGCTCTATTAACTGCTAAATGCAGATAACGCAGCGTTTTCATGGTGACAGCTTCCCTTTAAATCAGCCATTTTCAGTGGGGTAACAGTCTAATGTATATGGATCCTGTGAATCAGAGACCCGGGCATGTGTTGGATCAGGAATGCTAGACATTTCTGGCAGTCCCTCGTCCCCGTGTCCTAATTGTGTACACATAATTGTGTAAGGAAACTGCCAGTTTTGGCTAAAGGAAAATACTGTTCTGTTTTTGGACCACTGTCTGTTACAATATAAAAAGCTAGAACCCATTAAAATGAAGAATGCGTTGCTGGAGGGAATTCTTGTTTATTACTATTTGCTAAGAAATACTTTTCTTTATCTGCAGCATGATTTCTCTGTGGAGAGAAAGGTTCTAGACTGGGTGGAAGAGATATACAGGCAACAAGCCCCCATGTCTAGTGTCAGACCCACTGCACCGCCATACTGGATGATGCACGACAGGAAGGGGGTATCCCCAAACAGACGCTGCAGTCCCCAACTGCCTTCTTTACCCTTGAGAAGGTGTAGAAGCCAGAGTTCATCTGATGCTATTCCCAGTCGACTACGAAGCAACCGGGGTGGAGCAGAGAACATGGATATGAAGGAGAGAAACTTTGAGGAAGATGGATACTCTGAAGATAATGAGTATTCTTCCTCAGAGGAGAGTGAGAAAGAGGCTCGACAAAGAGAATCAAGGGCACGTTTGTGTAAGAGCCCTCAGCCACAGTGGTCTAACAGACCACGTACTTCTCCAGTGATGCCCAGTCCAACCCCAAGATGTCGCTGCTCTCATTCTGAGTCTCCCCCGTGCCACATAAAGAGGAGAAAGCCAGTAACTTCATCAAATATCTCCAAGAACGAGCTGGAGGCAGCAAATAAAAGAATTGCAGCTCTGGTGCAGTCGCAGAAGGGCAATTCAGAATCCAGAGGCAACCCCCAAGGTCAGCACCAAAGGAGCAACTGCTGTGGACACCTTCATAACCCAACACCCCCTCCAAGTCCTAACGGCTGTTGCTGCTCCAAGAGACCCTACAGTGCTGGCAGCATTCCTCCAATACGCTGCTACAAACCCACCCACATGGTAAAATATGTGCTTCTGGTGACTTGTGAACCTCTGACAAAGATCCTCCTGATAACACTACACATTTTTTAATTGGTTATTGGAGACATCAATATGTGATCTGTGTGGCCCCCTTACACAGGCACAGTACCATACCTATACTGTGGCTTTCCTGAGAATTGGACCCCCCACATGTCAGGTGCTGAAGGCTTCTCCTAAGGATTGGCCCTCATTATTTTACTCATTTATTTATTTTACTTACTTATATAGCGCTGACATATTCCACAGCATTTTACAGACATTGTCAGATCTAATACGAAATCACACAAACAAAGGAGTGCAACCACATCAATTTTTTAGAATTAAAAAATAACATTTTATTTATATCATGGTAAAACAACATATATTATAGTACATAATTATGTGTACACGGGGACAAATCACAGATGTAAATCACCTTTTCAACAGACCCATAGCACTAGATTATGCCGAGATCTACCCCCTTGCATAGTACTCTCCGGAAACTCCCAGAAAAAAAATGGATCACACTGGGGGGATCTGGATCAAGGCAAATAATTGAACTGCACGCATGCTATCTATGTGGACTTGTGCCTCACTTATACAGCTCTAATCTACAGATTTAACAAAGCCGAAAAGGTGCACTACATAACTAAATTACATACCACAATGCAGGGGCTGCTGGCAAGGTGAAGTTACTCCTCAACGCGCGTTTCGCGTATAGTTTGCTTCCTCAGGAGGAGTTGAAAGTCAGGGGACAGAGAACAGATTAAAAAGCGGCCGCTCACCAATCAAGCGCTAGGCTTGCGATCATGTGATGTATCACATGACCCCCACGTCACTACAACGGCGCATGGCCAATCTGCATCCGCCGCGTCACAGAGCTTCCGCCCTTCCCCTGAGGCCGATAGAGGAGAGGGCGGTCAAATTGATCGCCATCGCCTCCACCAAACCTACACTTGAGAGAAAGGGCCGAAGCGGACCGGCAGACCGAACGGCCATGCGCACAAGTAACCAATATCAATAGCAAGCCTAGCGCTTGATTGGTGAGCGGCCGCTTTTTAATCTGTTCTCTGTCCCCTGACTTTCAACTCCTCCTGAGGAAGCAAACTATACGCGAAACGCGCGTTGAGGAGTAACTTCACCTTGCCAGCAGCCCCTGCATTGTGGTATGTAATTTAGTTATGTAGTGCACCTTTTCGGCTTTGTTAAATCTGTAGATTAGAGCTGTATAAGTGAGGCACAAGTCCACATAGATAGCATGCGTGCAGTTCAATTATTTGCCTTGATCCAGATCCCCCCAGTGTGATCCATTTTTTTTCTGGGAGTTTCCGGAGAGTACTATGCAAGGGGGTAGATCTCGGCATAATCTAGTGCTATGGGTCTGTTGAAAAGGTGATTTACATCTGTGATTTGTCCCCGTGTACACATAATTATGTACTATAATATATGTTGTTTTACCATGATATAAATAAAATGTTATTTTTTAATTCTAAAAAATTGATGTGGTTGCACTCCTTTGTTTGTGTGATTTCATATATTTGAAGAGTGTACCTCTTGAGTTAGAGACCATTGATGATGTTACAGATCTAATACGGTAGTTCAGCCTGTACATGCCATCTGCATTGACTCCATGTGGCAGCACGTGGAACATTGAAGGCAAAGAGAGGTACAGGACTGCATCATCTATTTACATGTATTACAGATCCATACCACATGTGTATAAGACCATACACTTTAAAGATGCCCAATTCCCAATGCAGTCCGAGTCCCTATTATGCTTAAAAGGTGCCAATTTTCATGTTCCGCACCGTTTTGTGAAATGCATTTTTGCTTGTGTTCCTCCAGTCTCTGAATCCATATTCCTGTCTCCCACCTACAAGAAGGAGCCACTCTGACTGCTCAGGCGACGTCCTGCTAGCCCTTAGTCAGGAAGAGCGTGATGTCATTGAGGCTGTGACATCTATGGGGTACCCACTTCGTAGAGCTATGATTGCAATGCAGAAAATAGGTGGACAAAGCCTAGAACAGGTATTTACAAGGTTTGCCCAACATGGAATGTTTTTTTAGATGTTGTATATCAGTACAAAAAGTCTATATTGTAAGGTAGACATTATTATGTGATTGATTGTAAAATGTTGATATATGTTTAAGAAGAGATCAATAAAGGGGTTTTCAGATTTTTATACTGATGACCTATGTTCATGATAGGTTATTAGTATCTGATCAGCTGAGGTCCGACACCTAGGACCCCGCAGATCAACTATTCAAGGAGGCCGCGGTGCTCCGGTGAGCGTCACTGCGCCGTACATTGTATAGTGGCTGTGCTTGGTATTGCAGTTATTCACCCTTCACTTGAATAAGGCTCCATTCACACGTCCGCAAGTGTTGTCCGCACCCATTCCCCAATTCTGCGGAACGGGTGCGGATCCATTCATTTTCTATGGGGACTGAACGGATGCGGAGAGCACACTATGTGCTATCCGCATTTCCGGAGCGCGGCCCCGATCTTCCAGTCCGCAGCTCCGGAAAAAAATAGAGCATGTCCTATTCTTGTCCGCAATTGCGGACAAGAATAGGCATTTCTATGGGGGTGCCGACCGGGTGTATTGCGGATCCGCAATGCACTACGGACGTGTGAATGGACCCTAAGACTAAGCTGCTTCTAGACTACGTGATCGATGGACTTAGCTGGCCTAGGGTAAGCTACAAGAAGCGCTGGCTACAGCCTTCTCAAACAGTTACTGACCTATATATCTGAATTCAGTACAGGCATTAACCACCTCCGGACCGCCTAACGCAGATGTGTGGTCCGGAGGTGGCGGCCCTGCGCAGAGTCACGCATATATGCGTCATCTCGCGAGGGCCGGGATTTCCTGTGAACGCGCGCACACAGGCACGGAAGGTAAGCGAGTGGATCTCCAGCCTGCCAGCGGCGATCGCTCGCTGGCAGGCTGGAGATCCGAATTTTTTAACCCCTAACAGGTATATTAGACGCTGTTTTCATAACAGCGTCTAATATACCTCCTACCTGGTCCTCTGGTGGTCCCTTTTGTTAGGATCGACCACCAGAGGACTCAGGTAGGTCAGTACAGTCGCACCAAACACCACACTACACTACACCCCCCCCCCGTCACTTATTAACCCCTTATAAACCCATGATCACCCCATATAAACTCCCTGATCACCCCCCTGTCATTGATCACCGCCCTGTCATTGATCACCCCCCTGTCAGGCTCCGTTCAGACGTCCGTATGATTTTTACGGATCCACGGATACATGGATCGGATCTGCAAAACGCATACGGACGTCTAAATGGAGCCTTACAGGGGGGTGATCAATGACAGGCGGGTGATCACCCATATACACTCCCTGATCACCCCCCTGTCATTGATCACCCCCCTGTAAGGCTCCATTCAGACGTCCGCATGTGTTTTGTGGATCCGATCCATGTATCCATGGATCCGTAAAAAATCATGCGGATGTCTGAATGGAGCCTTACAGGGGGGGTGATCAGTGACAGGGGGGTGATCACCCTGATCACCCTGATCACCCCCTGTCATTGATAACCCCCCTGTAAGGCTCCATTCAGACGTCCGCATGTGTTTTGTGGATCCGATCCATGTATCCATGGATCCGTAAAAAATCATGCGGATGTCTGAATGGAGCCTTACAGGGGGGGTGATCAGTGACAGGGGGGTGATCACCCTGATCACCCCCTGTCATTGATAACCCCCCCTGTAAGGCTCCATTCAGACGTCCGCATGTGTTTTGTGGATCCGATCCATGTATCCATGTATCCGTAAAAAATCATGCGGATGTCTGAATGGAGCCTTACAGGGGGGGTGATCAGTGACAGGGGGGTGATCACCCTGATCACCCCCTGTCATTGATAACCCCCCTGTAAGGCTCCATTCAGACGTCCGCATGTGTTTTGTGGATCCGATCCATGTATCCATGGATCCGTAAAAAATCATGCGGATGTCTGAATGGAGCCTTACAGGGGGGGTGATCAGTGACAGGGGGGTGATCACCCTGATCACCCCCTGTCATTGATAACCCCCCTGTAAGGCTCCATTCAGACGTCCGCATGTGCTTTGTGGATCCGATCCATGTATCCATGGATCCGTAAAAAATCATGCGGATGTCTGAATGGAGCCTTACAGGGGGGGTGATCAGTGACAGGGGGGTGATCACCCTGATCACTCCCTGTCATTGATAACCCCCCTGTAAGGCTCCATTCAGACGTCCGCATGTGTTTTGTGGATCCGATCCATGTATCCATGGATCCGTAAAAAATCATGCGGATGTCTGAATGGAGCCTTACAGGGGGGGTGATCAGTTACAGGGGGGTGATCACACTGAACACCCCCTGTCATTGATAACCCCCCTGTAAGGCTCCATTCAGACGTCCGCATGTGTTTTGTGGATCCGATCCATGTATCCATGGATCCGTAAAAAATTATGCGGATGTCTGAATGGAGCCTTACAGGGGGGGTGATCAGTGACAGGGGGGTGATCACCCTGATCACCCCCTGTCATTGATAACCCCCCTGTAAGGCTCCATTCAGACGTCCGCATGTGTTTTGTGGATCTGATCCATGTATCCATGGATCCGTAAAAAATCATGCGGATGTCTGAATGGAGCCTTACAGGGGGGGTGATCAGTGACAGGGGGGTGATCACCCTGATCACCCCCTGTCAATGATAACCCCCCTGTAAGGCTCCATTCAGACGTCCGCATGTGTTTTGCGGATCCGATCCATGGATCCGTAAAAATTATACGGACGTCTGAATGGAGCCTTACCAGGGGGGTGATCAATGACAGGGGGGTGATCCGGGAGTCTATATGGGTGATTACTCCCCTGTCATTGATCACCCCCCTGTCATTGATCACCCCCCCTGTAAGGCTCCATTCAGACATTTTTTTTGGCACAAGTTAGCGAAAAATTTTTGTTTGTTTTTGTTTTTGTTTTTTCTTACAAAGTCTCATATTCTACTAACTTGTGTCAAAAAATAAAATCTCACATGAACTCACCATACCCCTCACGGAATCCAAATGCGTAAACATTTTTAGACATTTATATTCCAGACTTCTTCTCACGCTTTAGGGCCCCTAAAAAGCCAGGGCAGTATAAATACCCCACATGTGACCCCATTTCGGAAAGAAGACACCCCAAGGTATTCGCTGAGGGGCATATTGAGTCCATGAAAGATTGAAATTTTTGTCCTAAGTTAGCGGAAAGTGAGACTTTGTGAGAAAAAAACAAAAAAAATCAATTTCCGCTAACTTATGCAAAAAATAAAAAATTTCTAGGAACTCGCCAGGCCCCTCATTGAATACCTTGGGGTGTCTTCTTTCCAAAGTGGGGTCACATGTGGGGTATTTATACTGCCCTGGATTTTTAGGGGCCCGAAAGTGTGAGAAGAAGTCTGGGATCCAAATGTCTAAAAATGCCCTCCTAAAAGGAATTTGGGCCCCTTTGCGCATCTAGGCTGCAAAAAAGTGTGACACATCTGGTATCACCGTACTCAGGGAAAGTTGGGGAATGTGTTTTGGGATGTAATTTTACATATACCCATGCTGGGTGAGAAAAATATCTTGGTCAAATGCCAACTTTGTATAAAAAAATGGGAAAAGTTGTCTTTTGCCAAGATATTTCTCTCACCCAGCATGGGTATATGTAAAATGACACCCCAAAACACATTCCCCAACTTCTCCTGAGTACGGCGATACCAGATGTGTCACACTTTTTTGCTGCCAAGGTGGGCAAAGGGGCACATATTCCAAAGTGCACCTTTTGGATTTCACCGGTCATTTTTTACACATTTTTTACACATTTACACAAGTTCTTCTCACACATTTGGGCCCCTAAATTGCCAGGGCAGTATAACTACCCCACAAGTGACCCCATTTTGGAAAGAAGACACCCCAAGGTATTCCGTGAGGGGCATGGCGAGTTCCTAGAATTTTTTATTTTTTGTCGCAAGTTAGTGGAATATGAGACTTTGTAAGAAATAAATAAATAAATAAAATCATCATCATTTTCCGCTAACTTGTGACAAAAAATAAAAAGTTCTATGAACTCACTATGCCCATCAGCGAATACCTTAGGGTGTCTACTTTCCGAAATGGGTCATTTGTGGGGGTTTTCTACTGTCTGGGCATTGTAGAACCTCAGGAATCATGACAGGTGCTCAGAAAGTCAGAGCTGCTTCAAAAAGCGGAAATTCACATTTTTGTACCATAGTTTGTAAACGCTATAACTTTTACCCAAACCATTTTTTTTTTGCCCAAACATTTTTTTTTTATCAAAGACATGTAGAACAATAAATTTGGCGAAAAATTTATATATGGATGTCGTTTTTTTTGCAAAATTTTACAGCTGAAAGTGAAAAATGTCATTTTTTTGCAAAAAATCGTTACATTTTGATTAATAACAAAAAAAGTAAAAATGTCAGCAGCAATAAAATACCACCAAATGAAAGCTCCATTAGTGAGAAGAAAAGGAGGTAAAATTCATTTGGGTGGTAAGTTGCATGACCGAGCGATAAACGGTGAAAGGAGTGTAGTGCCGAAGTGTAAAAAGTGCTCTGGTCATGAAGGGGGTTTCACCTAGCGGGGCTGAAGTGGTTAAGGAGGTTGTCCAGTCCCAAAATCAAAATTCTTTTTATGTGCTCCTAACACCCCTCTCCATGCCTACATAGGCCCCCAATACCTGTTTTTCATTTCTGAGCTTTCCTTCCCCCCTGGAAGACATTAGATTGTCCTGGCAGATCTGGTTACTTTCTCCCCTTCTTGTTTTGTTGAATACATAACTTTATTGATACACAAGCCTGGCTGCACTGCACAGAGTTGAGTCACAGGCTGGACCCCCCCCCCCCCACTCTTCTCTGCCTGCAGAAGCTACTCCATCTATAACTCCTGCGTCTATCTTTCTACACCCAGACAGGAATCTACTTCTAACTCAGTGTCTAATCCCATCACTGACCGTCCACAGGCTCTTCCCTCACCACCTCCAGAGTGTAATAAACAGCTGGAATCGGCAAGCCTGTCCAAACACATCTGTATCTAATCCTAACATGTATGTGTGCGATACAGCCTGCTGAAGTGTGTATCTAATCCCATCTTCTATGATACAGCCTGCTGAGCTGTGTATCTAATCCCATTTTGTATGATATAGCCCGCTGAGCTGTGTATCTAATCCCATTTAGTATGATACAGCCTGCTGAGCTGTGTATCTAATCCCATTTTGTATGATACAGCCTGCTGAGCTGTGTATCTAATCCCATCTTCTTTGATACAGCCTGCTGAGCTGTGTATCTAATCCCATCTTCTTTGATACAGTCTGCTGAGCTGTGTATCTAATCCCATTTTGTATGATACAGCCTGCTGAGCTGTATATCTAATTCCATTTTGTATGATACAACCTGCTGAGCTGTGTATCTAAACCCTTATGCGCACGACCGTATCCATTTATCCGCTAAATAAGGATACTGTCCGTGTGCGACCCACTTTTTTTTCGCAGTCCCATTGCTTTCTATGGATTTCAGGTCTGCATTATGAGGACCAGAATAGGACCCTTTTTTTTTTTTAAAACTGACATACAGATGTGGAAAACACATGGACTTCATCAGTGTGGTTTCCACATCCATATATCAGTACAGCAAAAGATAGAAGATGTCTTATTCTGGTCCTCATAATGCAGATCTAAAACCCATAGAACTCAAAGGCTCTGGAAAAAAAAATGCACATCTCACACAGGCAGTATCCTTATTTAACAGATCTGCTACTTATAGAAAGCAGAACAGATACGGTCCTGTGCATGAGGCCTAATTTAATCTTTTTTGGGCCTGACTGCTGAAGGGTTTTTCTTGGGCCAACATGTGTGATACACGTGAGATAAGACCATGATCAGCCTGGGAAACACGGTCTGCGTGTCGCCACATCTCCCAGGCCGAACGCACTCTCCTGACCGAACTGACGATATGACAGTAATGTATGATACAGCCAGTCTCTTATCTGGTCAGGGGAGCCGAGGTTGGCCTGGAAATTGTGGCTGATACATGGACTGAGCCATGGATTCCTGGGTCGATCACAGTAGTTTGCATGATCCCTATCACTCATACTGAGCTGCCATAACAGTGTCATCCACAGTGCCCCCCATTACAGTTACATCCACAGTGTCCCCATAACAGTGACATCTAGAGCACCCCCATAACAGTGACATGCACAGTGCTCCCATAACCATAACAGTGACATCCACAGGGCCCCCATAACAGTGACATCCACAGGGCCCCCATAACAGTGACATCCACAGGGCCCCTATAACAGTGACATCCACAGTGCCCCCATAACAGTGACATCCACAGGGCCCCTATAACAGTGACATCCACAGTGCCCCCATAACAGTGACATCCACAGGGCCCCCATAACAGTGACATCCACAGGGCCCCCATAACAGTGACATCCACAGGGCCCCCATAACAGTGACATCCACAGGGCCCCCATAACAGTGACATCCACAGGGCCCCCATAACAGTGACATCCACAGTGCCCCCATAACAGTGTCACTGTTATGGGAGCACTGTGGATATCACTGTTATGGGGTTACTCTAGATGTTATCTACAGTGCCCCACAACAGTGTCATCCACAGTGTATCCATAACAGTGACATCGACAGATCCCCCATAACAGTGACATCCACAGGCCCCCATAACAATGACATCCACAGGCCCCCATAACAGTGACATCCACAGTGCCCCCATAACAGTGACATCGACAGATCCCCCATAACAGTGACATCCACAGGCCCCCATAACAATGACATCCACAGGCCCCCATAACAGTGACATCCACAGTGCCCCCATAACAGTGACATCCACAGTGCACCCATAACTGGGACATCCACAGCCCCCCCATAACAGTATCACTTTTATGGGGTCACTCTAGATGTTATCTACAGTTCCCCACAACAGTGCCATCCACAGTGCCCCCATGTGCCATCCACAGTTCCCCTAATGACATCCAGTGGGGAGCAGATAAGTATAGATATTTTCACAGGTCTGGCTGGGTGTTGGGAAAAAAAAAAATCCCGGACAACCCACTTTGTTTTTCAACTTTTATAGCGTTGTCTGTCTTCAGTTTCTGCTCCTGATGCCATTACCTTCTCCGAGCTTTCCTTTTAGACCTTTACATATGAATTGCTTTAAAAATCTTTCCTAAATTTGATATTCCATTAACCAGTGCTGGTGTGTATTCTACTCTGTTAGAATGAGGTTTTTAGATAATGAATTATGACTATGAGATCTCGTCTGTCAGCACCGCAAGAAACTCCAAAAATAAACCTGGCTCGGGCTGCTGACACCCACTGTTGACTCTCTGTGTTGATAAATGAACTGTGAACAGTTTAGAACATGGACACACAATCTTTTCTGGTCCAAGGCCCACATTCTGCTACATCTGAGGCCTGCATTGTAAGAGTACATGTAGTGCCAGTTACAGTGCCCTCCATCAGTATGCACTGCTCCTCCAACCAAAGAATTGCGGGGCCTGGAAGACCCTTTCTCAGCTCACATACGTCTCCCAAGTCCTGCACTGATCACTTTAGCGAAGAAAGAGTGGCGCTGCCATCAAATTAAAGTTTTGACAGCTGCAGCTTTCTATACAAGCAGGTCTGTGCCCCCAAAGGTTGTGAGAAGATAGAATGGCATTGCAGACTGTGGGTTGTGGACCCTTGATTTAGAGAACTTCTACGCTATTGTTGTTTTATCTGTAAGGCATACGTAAACTTGTGGATATTTCCATGCAGGTCTTATTCTGAGAACAGTGCCGTAAAGGCTTCGTTCACATTACCGTTCAGCCTTTCCGCTCTGAAAGGACGGATCCTATGGACCCCATAGACTATAATGGGGTCCGTTATTTTTCTGCTCAGAAGATGATTATGGGGCAGAGACAAAAGTCGTGCATGCAGGACTTTTGTCGCCGCTTCAAAAATCTTTCTCTGAGCGGAAACCTAACGGACTCCATTACAGTCTATGCGGTCCTTAGGTTCCGTTCGGCTCAGTTATGTGCCGAATCCGTCTTTTCCATTCTCCTTCTACTAAACAGAGCAGGAGAACGGAAAGTCTGAACGGTGACGTGAACAAGCCTAATGCAGACATAATAGATTTTCCTGTGAAGATATCATTGTTTTCTTCTTCCATTTGGCCAGACAATTGTATTAGAAAAGACTTCCTTTAATGCTGTGGTACAAAAATAGGGACATGTAAGGGGTTTGGGGGGTTTCCTAGTAACAGAACTGAATTGCTAGTATACAACTCTTAAATGTTACCATTTCTTAATTTAATATTCAAATAATGTGTGTGACTTCAGAAATATGTTTTATCCTACTAGGGACATTCATTACATGTGGAGGGAAGGTGAATTACATATCAATACAGGAAAGGATTCTTTACAGTAACAGTAGTCACATTGTGGAATGCCCTACCCAAAGAGGTAGTTATGGCAGATACTATGTCATATTAAAAAGAAAGAAAAAGGCTAGATGCTTATCTAATGGCATTGAGGGTTAGCCGTTATTGTGTATGATTGATCTGACAAGGGTTTAGCTTGATAGAAATGTGCCTTTTTCAAGCTATGTAACATATTCCGAGATGCTGTACAGTAATCATTACTTTTCACATTAGTCCCTGTCCCCAATGTCTTAAACACACACTAGAGAGGGAGCTGGTATAGATTTAGAAGCAGTGGTGTTATATAGAGGCCGACGCTTCTTCATAACTCCGGTGATCCACCAGCAGCGCAGGAGTTATTAAGACCGGCGTCTAAAACACCGGTCTTAATAAATAACTCCCTATATGTTTTTTGGATAGTGAGAGAAAACCAGTGTACCTAGTTAATCCAGTAATAAGTAAATACTTGCTCATCATATTTTTTACTTTAATAGGTTCTGGCTTACCTCGGAGCCACAGATCACCTCTGTAAACTTGGGTATGAGGAAGCACAAGTGGAAGAAGCAATGGAAATGTTCCAGAATTCTGAGATAAAGGTAAAGAGTAAATCTGGCCATCCACTTTAGATAGCTGACAGCTGTTCTGCCAGCCCCCCATACACTTGCCCATACTGATACCATACGTGCTAGATCGTTGGGGGTCCAAATGCTGGGACTCTACCAATCACTGGAATGAGGGATTACAGCCCCACCTAGCTGCAGAACCACAGTTAGGAGGAGTTTGAATGGGGATGTTGTTGAGCAAGCATCCTGCTTCTCTATTAAGAGTCTATGGCACTGACATAAGCTGGTAATTGGTGTAGGTCCCAGCAGTTGGGCCCTTACCAATCTAGTATTTGTCACGAACCAGCGGGTGTGTACCCACTGTGCCACGTGTCCTACCTCCTCTAAGGGTGTTGTCTAAGTGAACCCCTCAATCTTTTGATGTTGGGGATAGACTTTCCCAAGGGGAACACCAGGTTGCTACCTCTTGAGGAGGATTGGCACACAAGGCAGCTGGCCCAGGCAGACCAGGAGGTACCTGAGCGAGGTACCAGAGGTACAGGTGTCGTCAAACAGGTCAGGGCAGGTGGCACAGGTACAGGTCAGGCAATCCGGGTCGGCAGCAGGAGAGTCAAGGCAAGCAGGCAGGGATCAAACAGGTAGTAGAGTTCAGGAATACAAGCACGAGTCAGGAACACAAGCAGCTATCAGGAACCTTAACAGGACACAAGGACCTTGACACTGAGGCATCTGGGAAGGGGGCTAAGCCACTTATATATGTGCAGGAGGGCTAGGATTGGTCAGCGAGGTCACATGATCCAACCCAAAAAGCACAGGAAGTAACGCGCGCCAGCCCTTAAGGAAATGCTGCAGGAAACAAGCAGCGAGCCTGCTGTGGCCAGGGCTGAAAGGAAACACTGGCAGCAGATCACCGCTGAACGCGGCGCTCGGGACCGCGGCGGTAAGCAGGGGGACAGCGGCGCACAGCAGCTGCTGTTACAGTATTTATAATCTGCTAGATTGGTGATAAATGCTTCTGTCTGGAATCCTCCTTTTAATGATTTTTTTTTTAACATTTCAGCATCTTTCTATTTTGTTGTGCCGCCATATTAGTTGTCACTCTTGACGTAGCTTCTCAGAAACTGATAGTTGATGATCTATCCTCAGATATAGGTCATCAATATCATATTGACTTGGGTCTGACCCACAGTACCCCCGCTGATCAGATGTTTGAGGCTCATGGGAGCACTACAGCCTTTTTGCAGATTACCAAGCACAGCGCCATTCATTGTATAGCGGCTGTGCTTGGTATCGCTGTTCATCCCCATTCACTTCAATGGAAGCTGCGCCTTAGCCATGTGACCAATGAACATGAGGTCACTGGCTCAGTGGAAAGCTACGGCCTCCTCTAACAGCTGAGGACTGCTCTGATATTAATAACTTGTCCTGAGGATAAGCCATCAATATCTGAATCTTGGAAAACCCATTTAGGGCTCATGCACATGAACGTATTATTAGTCTGTGTCTGTTCCGTTTTTTAGTGGCCCGTATGCGGAACCATTCTCTTCAATAGGGCTGCAAAAAATGCGAATTCCTTGTGCGCATGTCCGTTCTGCAAAAGATAGAACATGTCTTGTTATTGTCCACATTACGGACAAGGATAGCACTGTTCTATTATAGGCCAGCTGTTCCGTTCTGCAAAATGCCACAAAACACATACGGTCGTGTGTATGTACCCTAAAATGCAACCTCTGCAACAAAAATAACATGATGACAAGTGTTACAATGGTGCTTGCCTTATTCCATCAGATAGTTAACTTTATATTGCAGAAAATATCATTAAAAGACTGATATTTGAAGAAAATGCAAGTAAATAATAAAATGTATATAATGTTAATGGGGCCCTCTGAGATTATAGTCATTCTTCCGGTGGTTGGTGTCAATAGGCAGCGGTGTCCCAATTCTTCATAGCAGTTCTGTACAATGACTTGTCTGGGAAAACTGTTCATATCCTGTTTGTAGGACGCCAAATCAGAGATCAGACAGAGACTGTGAGAAAGTCTCCAGCCAGCTCCTGAGAGCCCTCGTCATAAGGTCAGAGTATCACATGGGCCTCGCTCAGGGTGTAACCCTGTGAAATATACTTACTACTCTGTACAACATGCATCTGACCTAAAAGATGGACTTTCAGCTGAAACTGAATTTCACGTCCTGGTTTGAAGTGTGATGAATAAATGTAGGGTTATTTTGTGTGGTGCTCACAACAGGGAGTTTTAGAGTTGCTATTCATAGTTATACATAATGGACTGCTTCCGTTTCCCTAAAGAATAATTCTTATATGTATAATTTATGATTTGCTAAGTATTATAGAACTTATACCTGCATCCTATTTACCCTGCTATTGCAGAGATGAATCTGTTTGCTGTGCTTGGGCTCTATGCTTAGTAGGATTGTTGCGGGTATCGAAATTTCGTTACCCAATCGATACGTTTGTCCCGGTATCGATATGATAACAGGATTTCCTTTTTTTCGATACTGGGCTACGCTGCTGCGCGGTCTAGTATCACAGAACATAAGCGCGCTGCTGTCAGCGCGCTCATGTTCCTTCAGCAGCACAGGGGAGAAGGAAGCAGTCTCTCCCTCCCCCCTGTGCTGCTGCCACCAATGAGGAGAGAGGGGCGGACGCACTGCGCCACCAATGATAGGAGGACCTTTCATGGGTCCGGACTTTGTTAAGTTAGCAGGCAACATAGAGCGGCGCCCAGGGATCTCCCTCCACTTACAATTATTCCTGGGCGCCGCTCCGTTTGCCCGCTGTGGCCCAGTTACCGTCTCCTTCTCCGTATGCTAATTACTACTATCGGACCTATGGGGTGGAGACATCAGCTTTTCTCCTGGGCATTCCTTCTCCCTGGCTGTAGTGCTGTCCAATCGCAGCGCAGAACGGAGAAGGAACGGCGGCCCAGGGAGAAGGAACGCCTAGGAGAGAAGCTGATGTCTCCTCCCCATCGCTCCAATAGTAGTAATTAGCATATGGAGCAGGAGATGGTAACTGGGCCACAGCAGGCGAACGGGGCGGCGCCCAGGAATAATAGTAAGTGCAGGGAGATCCCTGGGCGCCGCTCTATGTAGCCTGATAACTTAACAAAGTCTGGACCCATGAAAGGTTGTCTTTAACTTTTAATACAAGAGGCAGGTGCCAGCAGCAGACTCACATAGCCGACACCCTGCCTCTGACAGGGAGCTGCGATCAGCGGCAGTTAGCCCCTCAGGTACGGCATGAACTGCTCCGATGCTCAAGTCAGGGGGGCTGCCTGGGTGAAAATAGAGATATGTCCGGGTTCAGCTCTGAACCCGGACAACCCCTTTAAGTTTTCCCCCATCATTCTGCACTCATTATATCATAATGAGAAGGTGAAAATAGAATGTTAGAAATCTTTGTTAATTTATTGAAAAGAAAAAACTAAAATCTTGCATTGACATTAAGTATTCAGACCCTTTACTCATTACTTAGTTGAAGCCTCCAGTCTTAGGTATGATACCACAAGGTTTGCACACCTTTATTTGGGGACTTTCTGCAATTCTTCTCTGCAAACCCTCTCAAGCTGTGTCAGGTCGGAGGACAGCCATTTTGTTCATTCAGGGCTCTGGCTGGGCCACTTAAGGACATTCACAGCGTTGTCCCAAGCCATTGTGTGCTTAGGGTCAATGTCTTGTTGGAATATGAACCTTCAGCCCAATCTGAGGTCCAGAGTGCTCTGGATCAGATTTTCATTATGAGTATCTCTGTACTTTGCTCCATTCAGCTTTCCCTCAGCCAGGGGCGTCGTTAGGTCAAAACATTCGGGAGCCCTGGATGTTTTGTCCAGTGCCCCGAATGTTATGCTGGTCTAGTAGGATTTTTTTTTTATTTGGCTATCCCAGGGCCCTTTAATATTGATTGGACCTGGGCAACCCACCACAGATCATCCCCCCACCCCCCTTGTACTTGTCCCGCTGATCCGCTACTTGTGGGCTGCGCGGGCATGAGTTCAGCCACTTCGGTGCGCAATCCCGTCCTGCGGCGCGTAATCCCGCGAGACCCACCACGGGAGGTCATGGGTCTCGCGGGATCACTCGCCACTGAACTCATGCCCGCGCAGCCCGCAAGTAGCGGAACAAGTACAAGGGGGGTGGGCAGATGATCTGTGGGGTTGCCCAAGGTCCACTCCCATCAATATTAAAGGGCCCAAGCAAAGATTTCTGCAGTGGTGAGGAAATGAAACATAATAGATATTGGAAAGTTATCGATTGTTGTATTATATAATGACTGCAGTCTGCAGTACTTCACTTCATTTGCGTAAACCAGAACACCCCTTTAAGCATGCCTTTAATGTGCAATTTCAACACAGTGGGCTTGTGCCCCGGGTGTTTTCAGACCCTAGCAACGCCCTGCCCTCAGCCCTGACCAGTCTCCCTTTTCCAGCCACCCAAAAACACCCCAACAGTATGATGCTGCCACCCCCATGCTTCATTGTAGGTATGGTATTGGGCAGGTGATGAGCAGTATCTGGTTTCCTCCAAAAATAATGATTAGAATTGAGGCCAAGAAGTTTAAAATTGTTTTTATGAGACCGGGGAATCTTGTTTCTCACAGTCTGCGAGTCCTTTAGGTGCTTTTTGGCAAACTCCAGGCTTTCATGTGTTACTGGGTGGAGAGTGGCTTCTTTCTGGCCACTCTCCTATAAAGCACAGATTGGTGGAGTGCTACAGTGGTGGTTGACCTTGTGGAAGTTTCTGCACACTGGATCTTTGAAGCTCAGCTTTTGGGTTCTTGGGCCCTTCTCCCTCAAATAGTTTAGTGAGGTGGCCAGCTCTAGATAGTCCTAGCGGCCATGAGCTTTTTTTCAGGTGGATGCAGGCAGAATTTTTAAATGACGTAATTTAGAAATTTGCTAGTTACACCATTCTCTTAAATGAAATGAAATTGTGTGAAAGTACAGTGATACTAAACTAAACTAAAGATAGTTGTGTCCTCCTATATAGAGTTGCTGGACATTGCAATTCCCATCACCCCATGTTGCCCTTGGCATTGTATTCCTGCACGTAGACATGGAACGTGCCAAATTAACCTATATGCTAATATGGCCCAGTATCTCTGATCGATGAAATGATAGGCTGCTGTCCCCCTGTGAACATTTGGTGTTTTCATACACCACAAACGTCTAGATTTATGGGAAAACTTTCTAATTACTTCTTTGCATAATACCACTGAGATAATTGGGATTTTGTAGGCTGTGAGTGAACAGCGTTGGGGGGTGAGTCATACATTTGGCATTCCTCCGTTAGGGCGCTGTTATTAGAACTGGATTTAACATATTATAAAGACGCCATCAATCAGGAAAATCATTACAGCTAATACCAAGAACATTATCCAGGGGGGACCTACTCTATCCTCATCTGTCAGGGTTAGAGCGGTCTGGCAATACTGGCACCATTCGTTGTTGAAGGTCATCCAAACACTAGAGGGTTAAATCATAACCAAAGAGATTAACCCTTACAGGAAATTGCTCGCTGGTATCTGCGAGTTCTGGTACCCCTGCCTGGAAGGAGTTAATACTGAAGTTCTTTGTCCTCATCTTGATTTAATAAATTCCACAAGAAAGCGGATAATTTCTCTGAAATCCTTCCAGACCAGGCTTTTAACAGGGTGCCTTAAAATAGTGCACGAGAGTAGGGGGTGGAGGGGGTAGTTTGGGCCATGTTCAACTATGAAGCAAAGCTCCCATCTAAGAGTCTAATGTCTTAAGATGGAAATAAGCGAGGATATATTAGAGCATGGTTCCCTAGAGTGCAGTGTTTGCTATCTGAACCGGTTGATTTCAAGAACATTTCGCAAGTTTAATATGCTTGAACCTATGAGGCATAAATTGTTAGCTTACGAATTTAGCAATCCTTTTATCATAACAGGGGGCCACTTTTCACTCCCCTTATTGTATTAATACTGTATCTGGCAAAGGAACCCAGAATCTGAAATGGTGCCCATCCCTAGTTATAAGCATTCACTTTACTAGGTTCCATAGTAAACGTGCACATAACAGCAACACTACATCCGTGTTAAACAGGTTCTCCTAACTGGACAACTCCTTTTCCAAAGCAAGCTGCCCAGGCCATCATTTATTGCCAGGAGAAGCTGTGGTATGGTGCACATTTCCATTGCAGTGGTCCCTGCTGAGGGAATGTTGTAATACGTACTATCTACTTAAATGTCTGGGATAATTTAATGCCAGCACTTAAATGGTCACTAGGTTTTCGCACAACTTTGCATAATTCAGTAGTACAAGCAAATATAAGGCTACTTTCACACTTGCGTTCAGAGCTGATCCATCTGGTGTCTGGAGTCAATGGGGGACTGATCCGTTTGAAATTGAGCCATATTGTGTCAACTTCAAACGGATCCGTCCCCATTGACTTACATTGTAAGTCTGGACGGATCCGTTTGGCTCTGCACGGCCAGGCGGACATCCGAACGCCCAAGCTGCAAGCAGCGTTCGGGCATCCGCCTGCGTTCGGAGCGGATCCGCATCCACTCAGAATGCATTGGGGCCGTACGGATGCGTTCGGGGCCGCTTGTGAGAGCCTTCAAACGGAACTCACAAGCGGAACCCCGAACGCAGGTGTGAAAGTAGCCTAAGAAATGTTGTAAGAAAAAAATGTGTCTTTCTGCACCTTAGACATCTATTGGTAGCACACAACCTGATCCTTTTGTGAGTTAAGTCTGTCTTGCTCTCTCAAGACAGAAATGTTTAGTTTGTAGGGAAACCTGATAAGTGGAATAAGAGGCCATTTTCTTTGATATGATATATTACAAAGTTTCGTATATATACTTGTACTATTGATTTATACACAATTTGTAAGGTAAGTGACAATAGAGACTATAGATCCAGTAGTGTTCAAACTGAAGCTAAAGCGCACATCCTGAGATATAGAATTTGCTTTATCCCAGAACTATCACCGAAAAGCTAAATACAGTTTATTCAACACCTACCTCTTGTCCTAAACCAGCATGTCTCCTCTATTTTATTACTGGTATGTTTGATACGTTTGTGCTCCCCTGTTTTGTACTATGGTGCACAGTGCCACAGAAGATGATGGTGATATACAATTGGGTGGAGTAATAGAAATAAATATAAACAAGATATAATCTCAGCAGACTTGGAGTATGTGACACCAAGCTACATAAACCAATTGTGGAAGTGGAGACCAAGGAATCCACCTGCCCTGCATGTCACCAAATGCATACAGTGCCACATGAATATAAGTGACATTTGTAAGAATGTATCTGGGTAAACGCTCAAGTATCCTTAACTTTTGTTCTCCGTCTTGTCCAGGCCGCAGAATATCTCCGTCTCTCACTTCAGTTCAACGACATGGGTTTCCAACAAGATGACATCAAAGAAGTTCTCCTAATTTATGACAATCATAGGGATCAATCCCTGGAGGAACTCATGATGAGGGCTCAGTAACCGCCAAGCATCCAACCTGTTGACTGCTAGCCATGAGCTGAGAGGAGAGACTCATAACTCTGATACATTTGTCATAATGAATATATATGGCTTTTAGATCCTCATTCATATGTATTGACTTATTAGCAGACACTTGGGAGAGGAGTGCTCAGAAACTGCCTGCACCAAAAACAGACGTGTCATAGATCAGCTGTAGAGCACTTTGTCCTTCATCTGGAGTGGAGTCTATATAGCCTAACACCATGCCCAGCCCAGTCCTGGGATGCTACATGGTGGTGATTCAGTTACAGAAGGGCTGTGCTGAGGATATAGCAGGTGTAAATGTCTCTATAGTAAGTAATGAGTGTTAAGTCTTTTATTTTCTTCACAACTCTGAGAGATCAGAATGACAGTTTCCCTTAGGCAAAGGATACAATTATGGATGATCCATTTATTATTTTCAGATGCCTGTTTTTATTAAAAGTATGAATATTTAGTTTGCGCTTTAGACAAACTTTTATGAGCTTTCCATATTCAAAACAGATGTCAGTAAAAAGACAATTCCGTGAACTGAAAACTGGAGGGGAAATGGTAAAAGTGAAGTTAATAGGAATGAAATTGTAAGGGGTCACACCTTGTGGTGTGGTTAAATTCGCAGCACGTTGGGAAAACCGCAATGCAATTTTCAAGTGGTTTTTAATACACATTTTATTTTTTATTTTTTTACATGTAAAATGTTAAATTAATGCGTTTAACCTGTAAAAACCACAATCACATCCAAAACTGCATAGCATTTTGTTTGATGTGGTCTTAACCTTGCCTCATACTCTATGTGTGAACATATTCTTACAACATACTGTGTGGTATGAAGAATGCGTGATCTTATCAGCTAAGATACTCATCTGACTAAGGCCTCGTGCACACGGCATATTGCAGCCCGCAAACAGTGGGTTCACTATATACGGGCACTGGCCGTGTGCACACTGCATCACGGATGCGGACCCATTTATTCGAATGGGTCCGCAATCGGGAAGGTGTGGTGCGGAATGGAGGCACAGAAGCACTACGGAGTGCTTTCGTGGGGTTTCTCTCCGTGCCTCCACCCTTCAAAAAAATAGAACGAGTTGAATGGGTCTGGATCCGTCTGCGGCAGCTGCACGGACATTGCCCGTTGTCCCCAATGCATAAAACGGACAAGCAATGGCCGTGTGCATGAGACTTAAGAGTGGACCAGACAGTACTTATCTCTTCTCCTGCACTGTTCTCTGGCCCTGGTTTGGTCTTTCTCTTGATTGACTTAAAACTACATCACACAAGTCCTAAAAGTAGATAAAGAACCAAATCAAACAAACAAGTCAAAATTATTATACTTTGCTTATTGAAGAAAACGATGCAATATCACAAAAGTATGTGGCCCTTTGCTTTCAGTATCTGAAGTGACCCCCCCCTTGTGCAGCAATAACTGCAGTTAAATGTTCATGGTCACCTTTGATTAGTCCTACACTTTAACTCGGAGGATTTTTAGCCCATTCCTCCATACAAAACTCACTTCAGGTCCTTCCACAACATTTTTACTGAAATAACCCCTTCCCGATCTCCTCAGTACATGTACAGCGAAAGTCGGGTCTTTAAGGATAGCTGCCGGGTTTCTATTCTGTTGAATGGGTCCACGTCAGATCGGATGCGGACCAAAACCTAGTGCTGTCAGCAATTTTGAGGGAGTCAAAACTGCTGAGGCATTCCATTTAAAAACGAATATACCTTTGGTAATAAATTGGGGTAAGGTCTTTATGGCACATCTGTGGTGGACAAATAAACAGTTGGCCACTAATGAACGTTTAGCCACTAATACCATGTTTCATGCACTACGGAGATGTGAGAGTGCCCCACGGTAATTGCTGAGGGTTGGAGGAAGACGGACCCTTTCAGTGACTAGGTGATAGAAAATAACGTCATGACTGCAAATATGGCTGACTGTGGTAGTGTAATAAGGGTGTAGTCACACGCTGTGTCCATTTTGCAGACCGCAGACCACAAAACACAGACACTGGCCGCGTTCACCCCACATTGCAGTGCAGACCTATTGACTTTAAAGGAACCAGAAACACGTGGAAACACTTATGTGTGCTTCTGGGTCCGTGCGTCCATTCTGCAGATAGGACATGTCCTATATTTGGCAGTAACATGCAGATCCAGATCCAGTGAAGTCAATGGGTCCGCACCACGATGTGGGGTGCGCACAGCCAGTGTCTGTGTAGGTAGAGTTGCAGATCCACGGCCATGTGAATACACCCTAAGGATTCAGCAACACATTTTCATTCTTTTTCAAAGGTTTCATGTTTCACCTTGTCTGTGGTTCCATTTCCTGAATCACAGTGATATTGTGCCTGTCAGGTGCAGTCCGATGCTAACTAAAATAATCACAAAACTTTAGGGGGTGCAACAGGGGCGTAGCTATAGGGGGTGCAGAGGTAGCAGTCGTTACCGGGCCCAGAAGCCTGAGGTGCCACATAAGAAGACACTGGTATTAGAGAAAGTGCATTCTGGTCAAGTTACCCCTCTTGCTGGGGTTAGGGTCAAGAATTTGGCGGAGAAGGTGTTGCCGTTTCAATGTTTGCCTCAGCCAGTAGAAAGGCTATGTGCTTCCCTGCCCCTGGCCACAAAGCACTGAGGGAAGGGGGGCCCAAGCTGAACTCTTGCACCAGGGCCCATGAGCCTTTAGCTACACCCCTGGGATGCAGATGTTGAGGCTGCATTTGGGCCCTCAAGTTTGTGGGGGCTCAAAAGGTCCTACTACCCGATAAGAGGAGACCAGGGCTTTTAATGGCATTTGATATTCGAAGGAAAGGAGATTTTGCACTGGGGCCCAGTGACTTCATATTACACTTCTTCTTATGTCCTGAGTACAGTCACTCAGCACTATGACTAGTACAGAAGGGGAAGAAGTGGGTCTTATTCGTGGATGCCCCAAAATACTCTTAGGGTGACATCTCAATGCTAAAAAGAGACAAAAGGACATGTTCCAAGCTCGTCATCAGCATAGTTGTCAACTGTCCTGAATTTGCAGGGAGCGTCCCTGAGACAGTCCCGGCAAATTCAGGCTGTCCTGGCTACTATAATGGGCGTGACTAATGATAACCCCACCCACACGTGGGTAGTCCGTGGGCAGGGTTTTGTATGCCCTGATTTTACCAACATAGTCATTTATGTATGATGTTTTAGTAATACATTTAATAAGGGTCCATTCACACGTCCATTGTTTCTTTCCTGATCTGTTCCGTTTTTTGCAGAACAGATCTGGACCAGTTCTGTACCCATTCATTTTCAATGGGTCCTGAAAAAAATCGGAAAGCTCAATGTCTGATTTTTTTTCAGGACCCATTGAAAATGAATGGGTACAGAACTGGTCCAGATCTGTTCCGCAAAAAACGGAACAGATCAGGAAAGAAACAACGGACGTGTGAATGGACCCTTAGAGTCACAGGGGCCTAGTGCTAATATACAAAGATGATGCCCTCTAACAACTCTTTGGGGGAGAGTTATCAAAACCGGTGTAAAGGAAAACTGCCTTAGTTGCCCATAGCAACCAATCAGATTTCACCTTTCATTTTTCAGAGCTTCTTTGGAAAATGAAAGGTGGAATCTGATTGGTTGCTAGGAGAAACTAAGCCAGTTTTCCTTTACACCAGTTTTTATAATCCCCCCCCCCTTTCTTCTTGTACTAGTGCAGGGGTCAGCAACCTTTGGCCCTCCAGCCGCTGAGAAACTACAACTCCCAGCATGAAAACTTGCTTTGCTGTTCTTGTAACTCCCATACAAGTGAATGGGGGTTGTAGTTTCAGAACAGATGGAGTGCTGGAGGTTGCTGATTCTTGTACTAATTTAGATAAAATGGACCTTAGTCATACAGAATGTAACAGCAGTCACTACAATTACAGCAGGCAGCCACATCTGAGCGCTATCGTGAAAGCCGGAGGACTATAGTGATATAACTGGGTCTTCACCATAGCTGCTACTATATACACTCTACTATCCCAGATAAGACTGTTTATCTTCCTCCATGTCTGAATTGAATGGCACCTTATATGGCCAGTAAAGCCTCCTCATACCTCTGGCCAAGATGAGGTCACTGCTTTATACTTCCAGTGTTTGAGCTACAAGATAAAAGTAGCCGGCAGGTTGGAGGTAGCCAGCTCTACACGGCAGCACAGTCTGACCTATTTACCGGCACATTAACTTCTTCCTACAGCCCAAGAGTCTCCAGTAAAACAGCCGGCAATGTCCTACCAACATCTCCTGTGCAAACCAGATGTAGAGCAGACATCAATGTGACCACCCTCAGGCTTGTCTGCTAATACTACCTGTGCTGCAGGGTTGAAACCACATTGGGGCACATTTACTAAGACCAGCTTTTTACGCTGGTCTTGGTTTCCCCCTGTGGGCTGCTGCTAGATACGTCATAGATGCGTGCGTCTTGTCATAAATTAGGCGCATCTGTGACAGTCTGTAGTTTTTTGGCTTACATTTGCGCCTGCAACTGTAAGTAAATTTACCCGGGCCCTGTCACTCCCAACTGCCATGCAAGGCGCAAAACCGGCCCTGCACCAAAATCGTGTCGCATGGCCAAAGAGAAAAGGGGACTTGCGACACATTTTACGTCTAAAAGTGTCCCAAGTCTATTAGTAAATGTGTCCCATGAGTATAGACATCTTTATTATAAAAAAAAAAGAAATATACAACTGGACAGATTGAAATAAAGGGCAGTGGTAAGGTTCTGTTATCACTTGTATTTGGGATTTCTGCCTGCGGCCTCCTCATGGCTGGCCAGTGGAAGTTTTTGGGGCTGTATTTTGTGCTGCTGGCAGTATTTTATGATGGACTATGGTATTTGGCTCTGTTGGTTTGATATAATGCATCACAATATGGTATGGCTGGCTCTGTCTTCCATCAGTTTGGACCCGACTACAAAACGGGGCCAGTTTTAGTATTTTTTCCAGAGCCACTTTAAGTTCCCAGTCTGCCCCTGGTAAGAGACCATATTTGTCATCAGTCCAAATGGAATCTGATCAGATGCTGATTATTATAGCCCATGTGCTGGTGTAGCTTGCTACAAAGCATATGATTAAAGGAATGGCTACACAATAATTTTGGGAAGCGTCTCAGTGTAGCATGGCTGCTATAGGAATGAATGGGGTCACAGCGTTACTCGCACATTTGCAAAAAAAAAAACACAAAAGTGCTGGGTTTTTTGTCTTTCAAGTGTTACGGTTGCAGCAAGCATGCGAGTTGCTCTGTGACTTTATTCATTCCTATGGCTGTCCTGCTGCACTGCGATACTTGGGCGCGACAAGGGTCTCAAAGCAGTATACTGCCATGTAGGATAGGTCCCCTGTAACCAAACCAGACTTTTCTTCTGATAAGAGGCCAAGGGGTGTAAAAAAAATAAAGGCAGCATTACTCACCTCACTGATTCCCTGCTGCTGCCGTTCCAAACTTTACCGAGTCCCTCTTTGTCTCCGCTTCCTGGTTCGGGCTTGACACACAGGAAATGCAGGAGATGATAACTAACCGCATTGGCGAACCAAAGTCAGTGATTGGCAGAGTGAACATCTGCCATTTCCTGTGCGTTGAGCCCAGACCAGGAAGCATAGTCCATCCAGGGCTCGGTAAGCATGTAAACGGAATATTTTATTAAACCATTCCACCCCTTATCTAAAAAATATTACCCCTTTAATACATATCATTAGAGATGAGCGAATTTCATATTTGGAAATTCATTCACACTTCGTTTGGTGGTAAAAGCAGATCTGCGTTATGGATTCCGTTACAACGGACCATGACGCAATTCTATAATGGAATGCCTTTAGAGGCATTCCGTTATTCATTCCGTCTTAATAGAAGTCTATGGGCTGCAAATCGGATCCGTCCCGTTTCCGTTATCCAGGGGAGTCCTCTCCTGCATAATGGAAACGGGATGGATCCGTTATGCAGGCCATAGACTTCTATTATGACGGAATTCCTCTAAAGGCATTCCGTTATGCATTCCGTCATAGAATTGCGTTATGGTCCGTGGTAACAGAATTCATAACGCAATTCTGCTTTTACCACCAAACGAAGCATGAACGAATTTCATAACATGAAATTCGCTCATTTCTACATATCATGCATACACGTGCGGAACATAACTTTCTGGAAAAAGAATGGCTGTAATAATCCCTTTGCAAAGATGGGTAAAGCAAAGGGAATCTGTAACCTACTTACACTGTATTTGATATTCCGGCAAAGGTTTGTCCTGCAAGTGCATGGGACGGCAGGTTGGCCATTTATCTATGGGAATAATTACTAACCTCTCCTCACTCCTTGGCTCTACTTACAACCACACAGCACGGCCGTGATCTGTTCGGTCGCGGTGAGCCGCAGTCAGGATCCGCACAGCAAATTAGGCTGCAGCTGTCTGATATTTAAGTAATGAAGACCACACTGTATAGGCAGTCTGAATTCTTAATGGCCACGCAGTATTGAAGGTGCCGCGCAGCCATTAAGAATTCATACCGCCTATACATTGTGGTCTTCATTAGTTAAATGCAGCCTAATTGCCTGCGCGGCCTTTGACCGCAGCTGGCCACAACCCAAATGGATCACGACCGCACTGTGTGGTAATATCCATACTGCCATATATGATGACACATGTTAGGATGTTCTATTCACACAATGCCTTGGCATTGGGTAACATCAGGATGTCATGTGTGGTGCTGCCAAGATTTGACAAGAGGCCAGCCTGCTTCACCTCTCCTTCCGAAAGCGAGGAGAGGTGAGTAATTAAAGGGGTTTAATCTGGGATCTTAATACTGGAGTTTGAATGTCAGTGCAACTCTACTGCAGCTGAAAGATTCTGGCATTTGTTTCAGCCAATGTAAATGGGACCCAATGTAAATACACTCACCTAAAGAATTTTTAGGAACATCATACTAATACGGTGTTGGACCCCCTTTTGCCTTCAGAACTGCCTTAATTCTACGTGGCATTGATTCAACAAGGTGCTGATAGCATTCTTTAGAAATGTTGGCCCATATTGATAGGATAGCATCTTGCAGTTGATGGAGATTTGAGGGATGCACATCCAGGGGACGAAGCTCCCGTTCCACCACATCCCAAAGATGCTCTATTGGGTTGAGATCTGGTGACTGTGGGGGCCATTTTAGTACAGTGAACTCATTGTCATGTTCAAGAAACCAATTTGAAATGATTCGAGCTTTGTGACATGGTGCATTATCCTGATGGAAGTAGCCTTTAGAGGATGGGTACATGGTGGTCATGAAGGGATGGACATGGTCAGAAACAATGCTCAGGTAGCCCGTGGCATTTAAACGATGGCCAATTGGCACTTAGAGGCCTAAAGTGTGCCCAGAAAACATCCCCACACCATTACACCACCAGCCTGCACAGTGGTAACAAGTCATGATGGATATTTGTTCTCATTCTGTTTACGCCAAATTCGGACTCTACCATTTGAATGTCTCAACAGAAATTGAGACTCATCAGACCAGGCAACATTTTTCCAGTCTTCAACAGTCCAATTTTGGTGAGCTCGTGCAAATTGTAGCCTCTTTTTCCTATTTGTAGTGGAGACGAGTGGTACCCGGTGGGGTCTTCTGCTGTTGTAGCCCACCTTTCTTTCCCATTCTGACATTCAGTTTGGAGTTCAGGAGATTGTCTTGACCAGGACCACAACCCTACATGCATTGAAGCAACTGCCATGTGATTGGTTGACTAGATAATCGCATTAATGAGAAATAGAACAGGTGTTCCTAATAATTCTTTAGGTGAGTGTATAAATTCATTATAAAATAGCCAAAACCTAATATTGCCCACATTGTTTTGTGTAGTCGGTAGAATTTTCTGCATGTTCCTGCAACAGACAGGTTTGTAGAAATCCTGCAGAGAACAGGGTTAGGCCTCCTGCACACGACCGTTGTGTGCACCCGTGGCCGTTGTCCCGTTTAAGGTGTTTTTCTGCGGTCCCATTGACTTTCAATGGGTCAGTGGAAAAATCGGAAAATGCACCGTTTGGCAGCCGCATGATCCATGTTTCCTGGGCGTGAAAAAAATATGACCTGTCCTATTTTTTTTACGGCCAACGGTTCACGGACCCATTCAAGTCAATGGGTCCGTGAAAAATCACGGATGCACACAAGATTGTCATCCGCGTCCGTGATCCGTGTCCGTTTTTTCCTATCATTTCAATGGCAAACTTGACTTAGATTTTTTTTTCATTTTTCATGTCCATGGATCCTCCAAAAATCACGGAAGACCCACGGAAGAAAAAACGGGCACGGATCACGGTACAACGAAACCACGTTTTGCAGGACGTTAAAAAATACTGTCGTGTGCAGGAGGCCTTAGGGTACATTCACACGACCGTATGTGTTTGGTTGGGGACTGACTGAGGGAGTGGACCTTAATCTTTTTGTCTTACTTCAATACTTTAGAGAGGACAGGACGGGGAGTCTCCTGCTCCAGCCAGTTGTTTTACAGCCATACACAGGACAGTGAGGAGGAGGAGGGTGACATTGCTGATCTCATGGGATAAAGCAAACATTTCTTTATATACGATATTTCTCAGTTTTAATTGCAATATCAGACAAATTTGGATAAAAAGAAGGGAGGAGATTAAGGGATGAAGTGGTAGAATTTTTTTATTTTTTTGTGTGAATTTTTTGTGTTTAGTGTTCCTTTAAAGGAGACAATCCTTATTGTTGTGTCAATTACACAACTGGTTTCTCTTCTTGCCCTATACAGTTTAAAATGAACATTTAGCTGAGCTGAATATGCACTATTTTGGAGGTGGGGAGATTCTGGAAGATACTCCAGAATCTCCCCACCCCCAATCCCATCAGTTTTAATCTATCAATGATGTGTTTGGCCAGTTTTACTGGCAGCATCAGAGCATTTATAACAAGCCTACAGTGGCCCAGATTTACTAATGTGCCTGCGCCTGAAATCTATCCAAAAAAAAGAGACACAAATTGGTGCAATTTTAGTGCAATTTGGTGCAACTGGGGCACACTTTTCCCGACTTGCTAAAAAAAGGGGTGGGGTTTAACTGAAGGGGGGCAAAGCTTTATGGGAAAGGGGTGTGATTTAAAATGGGCCATTTTTTACCAAAACTGCGCTGCAATTCTGGCATAAAAATATCTCAAAGTAAGGGCTTATGCACATGAATGTATTTTCTTTCCGTTCTGTTTTTTTGCAGACCGTATGCCGAACTATTTATTTTAATGGGTCCTCAAAAAAACGGAAGTTACTCTGTGTGCATTCTATTTCCATATGTTCGTTCCGCAAAAAAAGTAGAACATGTCCTATTATTGTCCACATTACGGACTAAGATAGGGATGTTCTATTAGGGGCGGCTGTTCCGTTCCACAAAATACAGAATGCACACCGACGTCATCCGTATTTTTTGCGGGCCATAAAATACATACGGTCGTGTGCATGAGCCCTAAACCGAACATTAGTTGGTATACAGCAGAACCACATTATCATCCAGCCACAGGCCTTGTGATAAATCTGGTGCAGGTCTAGACAGCCGCTCTAAATTTACTTCATTTATAGGATTAGTAAATCTGGGCCACTATGTCTACACAAAGTATTATGAAAGTTTTCTATAGATAAAAAAAAATCATACATCACAGGATTTTATGTGCAGTAACTAGAGATGAGCGAATTTCATATTATGAAATTCGTTCACACTTCATTTGGTGGTAAAAGCAGAATTGCGTTATGGATTCCGTTACCACGGACCGTAACGCAATTCTATGGCGGAATGCATAACGGAATGCCTTTAAAGGCATTCCGTTATTCATTCCATCATAATAGAAGTCTATTGGCTGCAAAATGGATCCGTCCTATTTTCGTGATGCAGGGGAGTCCGGGAAGGATCCATTATGCAGGCCATAGACTTCTATTATCACGGAATGAATAACGGAATGCCTTTAAAGGCATTCCGTCATAGAATTGCGTTATGGTCCGTGGTCTCTAGCAGTAACCATAAACACCCCCTTTGTATACAAGGCTCACGTATTCTGCCTATATAAGATGGTAAACCTGGTGCACACAGCCTTGTGTATCACACAGTACTTTGCACCAGTGATAGGGTTAAGGGATTATTCAATTCAGAAGAGATTTTCCCCCACCCTGGCACAGTCTCTCAGTCTAAATATAGAGATGCCATTTTCAGAACTTCACTGCATGTGTCTCTACAATGGAAGCCGCCTCTGTATAGCTGCAGTATATAGTAAGTGATACATTCCCCACAATGATCCCTGTGTTGTAGTCTATATGTAAGACACCTTAAATGCCCTCTCCCATCCACTCACCTACACTGGAGCTATACTACCCAGAAATATATAAAAAAAACTATTATACGCAGCACCAGAAAACACAGTTATAATATCAGATTCGGTGTATCCTGGTCCAGAAAGGGCATAAATCTTCATGAAAATAGTTATATTGATAATGATGTCCTCTATCTGCTTACTGCTTATTGCCAATATTGCTAATAATACAATATTATATTTAAAGTAGTTCAGTATTCCTGGCAAGGAAAGCTATAGCTTTGCGATGGATGGCGGACAGACCGCCGACAATAGGCCAGTGGAAGGCGCTGGTGAACCAAATTTTACCCTATGAAAAAGTGATGTATGGTAATAGCAAATGTCCTCAGAAATTTGAAAAAGTATGGGGTTCTTGGTGCTCCTCACCAACCACTGAAATGCCATCCCACATGCACTCAGTGCAAAATACATAGTAATGCATGTTTCAATATGTCACGATGCATGATATGTACTTTGCCAAGTGATGCCACATGTTTTATTTTGGCTGCTTTTATTGTCCTCAAGATGGAACTGTATTGCATTCCGATTGTATTGCACAAATTCATGGCGTTGTATGTTTGATAATATGTATGATTCAAGATACTGGCATATGTATAAATGTACCAATTTTGGTTGCTTTTCTCAATAAAACGAGTTAAAAAAATAAATAAAAGTAGTTCAGTAACGTGTTATTAGACATGCCATTAATGATACCTTATGTGATAATCCTGTATTATAAACATCATTCAGTCTATGGTGTATAACTATAGCGTGTCCTAGTTCTGCTAAGCCTACCCAACCAAGGTTTGGAAACTGAGAATTCTGTAGAGCTGTGTGAAGGCTTGATTTTTGATGGACGACTGACAATTTCTATTGGTATCATTTTGGGGGTACATCACATTTTTTGATTGTCTTTCACTCAATTTTTTGGGTGTTTAATACACAAAAAACAGCAATTCCAGCTTTTTTTTTTTCTTTTTTACAGCGTTTACCGTGCAGGATAAATTACAGTATGAATGGATGTAAAAAATATACATGGTCGGCCATTTATATGGATACACCTTAATAAAATGGGAATGGTTGGTGATATAAACTTCGTGTTTGTGGCACATTAGTATATGTGAGGGGGGAAACTTTTGAAGATGGGTGGTGACCATGGCGGCCATTTTGAAGTCGGACATTTTGAATCCAACTTTTGTTTTTTCAATAAGAAGAGGGTCATGTGACACATCAAACTTATTGGGAATTTCACAAGAAAAACAATGGCGTGCTTGGTTTTAACGTAACTTTATTCTTTCATGAGTTATTTACAAGTTTCTGACCACTTCTAAAATGTGTTCAATGTGCTGCCCATTGTGTTGGATTGTCAATGCAACCCTCTTCTCCCACTCTTCACACACTGATAGCAACACCGCAGGAGAAATGCTAGCACAGGCTTCCAGTATCCGTAGTTTTAGGTGCTGCACATCTCGTATCTTCACAGCATATGCCATTCCCATTTTATTAAGGTGTATCCATATAAATGGCCCACCCTGTAGATCAATATACACTCACCTAAAGAATTATTAGGAACACCTGTTCTATTTCTCATTAATGCGATTATCTAGTCAACCAATCACATGGCAGTTGCTTCAATCCATGTAGGGTTGTGGTCCTGGTCAAGACAATCTCCTGAACTCCAAACTGAATGTCAGAATGGGAAAGAAAGGTGGGCTACAACAGCAGAAGACCCCACCGGGTACCACTCATCTCCACTACAAATAGGAAAAAGAGGCTACAATTTGCACGAGCTCACCAAAATTGGACTGTTGAAGACTGGAAAAATGTTGCCTGGTCTGATGAGTCTCGATTTCTGTTGAGACATTCAAATGGTAGAGTCGGAATTTGGTGTAAACAGAATGAGAACATGTATCCATCATGCCTTGTTACCACTGTGCAGGCTGGTGGTGGTGGTGCAATGGTTTGGGGGATGTTTTCTGGGCACACTTTAGGCCCCTTAGTGCCAATTGGCCATTGTTTAAATACCACGGGCTACCTGAGCATTGTTTCTGACCATGTCCATCCCTTCATGACCACCATGTACCCATCCTCTGATGGCTACTTCCAGCAGGATAATGCACCATGTCTCAAAGCTCGAATCATTTCAAATTGGTTTCTTGAACATGACAATGAGTTCACTGTACTAAAATGGCCCCCACAGTCAACAGATCTCAACCCAATAGAGCATCTTTGGGATGTGGTGGAACGGGAGCTTCGTGCCCTGGATGTGCATCCCTCAAATCTCCATCAACTGCAAGATGCTATCCTATCAATATGGGCCAACATTTCTAAAAAATGCTATCAGCACCTTGTTGAATCAATGCCACATAGAATTAAGGCAGTTCTGAAGGCAAAAGGGGGTTCAACACCGTATTAGTATGGTGTTCCTAATAATTCTTTATGTGAGTGTATGTCTAGTGCACTTACCAGTCTGGTGCCGCCGGGCAAAAAACAGGGACCTGAAGGAAAGGGAAAAGGTAAGGCCAATTGTATGTCAAGTAAGACAAATAAATAAATAAAACAAGAGGATGAGAAATAATAATTAGGAATTACAATAAGATAAACCAGAAAAGTAAAATGTGATAACTTAGGCTGAACAAGTCCAATCAAATATACTAACTGCAGACCAAAGAGCTAAAGAAGTAATGGATCAATCATGAAATCACACCATCCATTTCTGTACGTAGCATTATATATATGGTAATAGTTATTTCACTAAAAAAAAGTCTATAAAATTATAATTTTGCAGTGTTTCAGAGGCAGCAATACCAAATATGTTTAACAATGTTATTTTTTCCAATTTTTCCATTGAAAATAAGTTATTTCAAAAGAAAAGGTGTGCTTTTAATTTGGAGAGTTTTCCCCATAAAACTTTAACTCTTTTTTTAACCACTTATTAGTCCCACAATGGGACTTGGACGTGTGATCCTTTGATTGCTTCTATAACACACTGTACTACTTATGTAGTACAGTGTATTATACTCTCAGTAGCATACTAAAAGGAACTATCAGGCTTCTTCAGTAGCATGCATACACTGTAAGCATGCCTGAGGCCTTCATTAGGCCCTGGGCTGCAGTGTATATACGGTCGTGGCCAAAAGTTTTGAGAATGACACAAATATTAGTTTTCACAAAGTTTGCTGCTAAACTGCTTTTAGATCTTTGTTTCAGTTGTTTCTGTGATGTAGTGAAATATAATTACACGCACTTGATACGTTTCAAAGGCTTTTATCGACAATTACATGACATTTATGCAAAGAGTCAGTATTTGCAGTGTTGGCCCTTCTTTTTCAGGACCTCTGCAATTTGACTGGGCATGCTCTAAATCAACTTCTGGGCCAATTCCTGACTGATAGCAACCTATTCTTTCATAATCACTTCTTGGAGTTTGTCAGAATTAGTGGGTTTTTGTTTGTCCACCCGCCTCTTGAGGATTGACCACAAGTTCTCAATGGGATTACGTTTTGGGGAGTTTCCAGGCCATGGACCCAAAATGTCAACGTTTTGGTCCCCGAGCCACTTAGTTATCACTTTTGCCTTATGGCATGCTGCTCCATCGTGCTGGAAAATGCATTGTTCTTCACCAAACTGTTGTTGGATTGTTGGAAGAAGTTGCTGTTGGAGGGTGTTTTGGTACCATTCTTTATTCATGGCTGTGTTTTGGGGCAAAATTGTGAGTGAGCCCACTCCCTTGGATGAGAAGCAACCCCACACATGAATGGTCTCAGGATGCTTTACTGTTGGCATGACACAGGACTGATGGTAGCGCTCACCTTTTCTTCTCCGGACAAGCCTTTTTCCTGATGCCCCAAAAAATCGGAAAGAGGCTTCATCTGAGAATATTTATAAATAATAAATAAGCCTCAAAAAAGTACGTTGCTTAGTGGCGTCGCAGGTCCCAATGGTGAAGTGGGTACAGTTCACACAGGTGAAAGCGTTTCTTGTGATTGGACCGCGCTGCCTCAGAAGTCACAGGAGATCCACAATCTAAGCCAGCAAGATAATCACGGACATGGGGAAGCAAACAGCCAGTCAAAGCCTCTCCTCTCCTTTCCAAGCTTCTATGGAACACCAAAATTGCATCCAATAGTGAAGTACCGTCATACAGATTGGAGTAGAAAATGGTTTTATTATACTCACAATGTACAAGTATATACAGGCAGTATACAATGGATCAATCACCCGACCCGGGTTTCGCTCAGTCGAGCTTCGTCAGGGGTATTCGAATACCCCTGACGAAGCTCGACTGATCAAAACCCGGGTCGGGTGATTGATCCATTGATCCATTGTATACTGCCTGTATATACTTGTACATTGTGAGTATAATAAAACCATTTTATTGGTACTTCACTATTGGATGCAATTTTGGTGTTCCATAGAAGCTTGGAAAGGAGAGGAGAGGCTTTGACTGGCCTGTTTGCTTCCCCATGTCCGTGATTATCTTGCTGGCTTCGATTGTGGATCTCCTGTGACTTCTGAGGCAGCGCGGTCCAATCACAAGAAACGCTTTCATCTGAGAATATGACTTTGCCCCAGTCCTCAGCAGTCCATTCACCATATTTTCTGCAGAAGATCAATCTGTCCCTAATGTTTTTTTTTGAGAGAAGTGGCTTCTTTGCTGCCCTTCTTGACACCAGGCCATCTTCCAAAAGTCTTCGCCTCACTGTGCGTGCAGATGCGCTCACATCTGCCTGCTGCACTGGTGGCACTCTGATCCCGTCGCTGAATCCTCTTTAGGAGACGATCCTGGCGCTTGCTTGGATGCCCTGAAGCCTTCTTAACAAGAATTGAACCTCTTTCCTTGAAGTTCTTGATGATCCTATAAATTGTTGATTGAGGTGCAATCTTAGTAGCCACAATATCCTTGCCTGTGAAGCTATTTTTATGCAACACAATGATGGCTGAATGCTTTCTTTGCAGGTCACCATGGTTAACAATGGAAGAACAATGATTTCAAGCATCACCCTCCTTTTAACAGGTCAAGTCTGCCATTTTAACCCAATCAGCCTGACATAATGATCTCCAGCCTTGTGCTCGTCAACATTCTTACCTGAGTTAACAAGACGATTACTGAAATGATCTCAGCAGGTCCTTTAATGACAGCAATGAAATGCAGTGGAAAGTTTTTTTTTGGGATTAAGTTAATTTTCATGGCAAAGAAGAACTATGCAATTCATCTGATCACTCTTCATAACATTCTGGAGTATATGCAAATTGCTATTATAAAAACTTAAGCATCAACTTTTCCAATTTCCAATATTTATGTAATTCTCAAAACTTTTGGCCACGACTGTACATAGGCATCCCGCAATCTTATTTGTGGGGATGCCGATGCATGAGAGTAGGAGCTCCCTACTTCTTAACTACTTAGTTGCCATGCTTGCTATTGACCATGGCATCTAAGGGGTTAAACGGCCTGGATCGGGGCTTCGGCAGATCTGGGCTATTTTTTTTAAAGTGTATTTCATTCATTTAAATTCCTGCCCATAAAAGACAAGTTTTACTGAATCTCTTCCAGCAATACTATATACCAGTCTGCTCAGCTACTCCTGCTCTGGACACTGGCACCTGTAGCTTACATTGCATTTTCATGGTGACAGGTTCCCGTCAATGACCGCCATAAAAACACATATCGGCAGTCATTCAGGGGTTAACATAAGCGATTCCCAGGGCTGAGAGGAAGTCCCAGAGCAGCGATAACATCTGCGGGTCACCAGATGTCCCATGCACTATTTTCCAGTGATCACCTAAAGTATTAATTCACAAAAAATGTTGTATAGATCTTCCGAAAATGTACATGGCTCATTTTGAAATACATTCCTCTGAATAGTCTATGTGGTATGCTATCTCTAATCATTAAAGGACATCTGTAGGATTTGTAGCTATGAAACTGGCTTACCTGTTACATGTGCTCTTGGCTGCTGAAGGCATCTGTGTTGGTCCCATGTTCATATGTGTCCGCATTGCTGAGAAAAATGATGTTTTAATTGAGCCTCTAGGAGCAACGGGGGCGTTGCTGTTACACCTAGAGACTCTGCTTTCTTTGCAACTGCCGCGCCCTCTGCACTTTGATTGACAGGGCCAGGTATCATGATATTTACACTGCCTGGCCCTGTCAATCAAAGTGCAGAGGGTGCGGCAGTTGCAAAGAGAGCAGAGCATTTAAGTGTAATGGAAACGCCCCTCCTTGCTCCTAGAGGCTCATTTCCATATATTAAAACATAATTTTTCTCAGCGATGCGGGCACATATGAACATAGGATCAACGCAGATGCTTTCAGCTGCCAAGCGCACATGCAACAGGTCAGCCAGTGTCATAAGTACAAATCTGTTGACAGATGCCCTGTCACAGCAGACAGGATACAAGATACACAGGATATAAACAAACAAGTGTCTAGGCAACAAGCTGGGGATAGAGGTCACCTCCTGACAAATCCCTACCAGCTCTCCCTAGACTTCTATGCCCACGTTCAGACCCTGAAGATGGGAAAAACATGTCCTCGTGCCTAGGCTGAAGATTCCCTAGAATCCCTAAGATGATGAAAGGGGAAAAAAGGCAGCCTGCTCCCTCAGGACCTGGAGGGGGCAGGCGTCTCTCTAACAGCCTAGACAGACAACCACAAGAAAACAAAACCAATTTTTCTTTACTGAGCAGGAACAGCAAATCCTTCCTTCCTTCCTCTGAGCCAGACAGAAGCTATAACCCGCACAGGACACTGGGAGTGGGCGTAATTTAAACTCAACCCAACGACCCCACCCAGTGCACCTGAAGGGAGGCAGATATAGCTCAATTTCAAAACAAAATCAAAAAGGCTACACACATGCTGCTAACCTGGCAGACCTCCGCACATAGCCTGAGCAGGGCATGACAGTACCCCCCTTCTACGGGTGACCTCCGGACACCCTGGCCCAACTTTATCCAGGTGGGATCTGTAAAAAGCCCTCACCAGTCGGCTGGCACTAACATCCACAGCCGGAACCCACATCCTCTCCTCAGGGCCGTATCCCCTCCAGTGTACCAGATACTGAAGGGAGCCCCGAATAACTCTTGAGTCGAGAACCCTGGAGATCTCGAACTCTAAATTTCCATCAACCAGAACAGGGGGAGGAGGCAATGGCGATGGTTCCACCGGTTTCACATATTTATTTAGTAAAGACTTGTGGAACGATCCAGAGGAAATGCTACTGGATTGACCACCACAGATATTTTGTAAGGTCCAATAAATCTTGTTTCCAAGATGGTACTCTCAGTTTAATATTTTTAGTAGATAACCACACCAGATCACCCACACACAGGTCCGGACCAGTCATACGTCTCTTGTCAGCGATTCGCTTATACCTCTCACCCATCTTCTTCAAATTCACCTGGATCCTCCGCCAGATAGAAGACAGGGCAGAGGAAAATCTCTCCTCCTCTGGCATCCCAGAGGAACTAGTCCCAGAAAAGGTACCAAACTGCGGATGAAAACCCTATGCGCCAAAAAATGGCGACTTACCCGTGGACTCCTGCCTACGGTTATTCAAAGCAAACTCTGCTAGGGACAAGAATGAGGATCAGTCCTCCTGATTCTCAGCCACAAAGCACCTCAAGTAGGTCTCCAGGTTTTGATTAGTATGCTCTGTCTGCCCATTCGACTGCGGATGAAATTTGAATGCCAAGCCGAGAGCAAAACGCCCTCCAAAACCTGGAGACAAACTGCGTGCCCCTATCAGAAACCACATCCGAGGGAATGCCATGCAATTTCACGATATTATCAACAAAAATCCGAGCAAGAGTCTTGGCATTGGGCAGACTGACTAACGATACAAAGTGAGCCATTTTACGAAAATGATCAACAACCACCAAAATTACTGTTTTCCCGGAGGAACTCTGCAGATCCGTAATAAAGTCCATAGACAGGTGTGTCCAAGGATGAGACGGAATAGACAAAGGAAGAAGTGAACCAGCAGGACGAGTATGAGCAACCTTTGACCGTGCACAGGTTTCACAAGCTGCTATGTAATCCTCAACATTCTTATGTAACCCGGGCCACCAGAACCTCCGGGACACAAGATCAAAGGTGGACTTACCAGCAGGATGTCCAGCAAGGACAGTATTGTGATGTTCCTTGAATACCTTGTATCGCAGTCCATCAGGAACAAACAACCTCCCTGTTGACAAGAACCAGGAGCCCCCTCCTGGGCTCCCAACACCTCCATCTCCAATTCGGGATACAGAGCGGAGACCACCACCCCATCAGCCAAAATCGGAGCAGGATCCTCTGAATCACATCCCTCAGGAAAACTGCGAGACAACGCATCAGCCTTGACGTTTTTAACCCCCGGGCGAAAAGTAACCACAAAATTGAACCTAGTAAAGAACAGTGACCATCTGGCCTGTCTAGGATTCAGACGCTTGGCAGATTGCAGGTAAGCCAAATTCTTATGATCCGTATATACTGTAACGGGATGAGACGCCCCCTCCAACCAGTGACGCCATTCCTCAAAGGCCAATTTAATGGCCAGCAATTCCCTATCTCCTACATCATAATTCCTCTCGGTGACCGAGAGCTTCTTGGGAAAAAAAAGCACACAGAACCCATTTGCCAGGGGATGAACCCTGCGACAGCACTACTCCAACCCCCACCTCTGATGCATCAACCTCCACCACGAATGGCTGAGACACATCGGGCTGCACCAGAATGGGAGCAGACGCAAAACATTCCTTAATAGACGAAAAGGCCTGCAATGCCTCATCCGACCAGACAAAGACATTGGCCCCCTTCTTAGTCATATCGGTCAGAGGTTTCACAATGGTAGAATAGTTCAAGATAAATTTTCTATAATAATTAGTAAACCCCAAAAACCGCATCAAAGCTTTCTGATTCTCCGGTCGGTCCCATTCCAGAACCACCCGGACCTTTTCGGGATCCATACGAAAACCAGAGTCCGAAAGCAGATATCCCAGAAACGGAAGCTCCTGCACAGAAAACACACATTTCTCCAATTTGGCATATAATTTATTCTCCCGAAGGATCGTCAAAACCTGTCTCACGTGATCCCGATGGGTCTTCAGATCAGGAGAGTAAATTACAATGTCATCCAAGTAAACTACCACGAACCTCCCCACAAAATGATGGAAAATGTCATTGACGAATCGCTGAAATACCGCTGGCGCGTTAGTTAACCCAAAAGGCATAATCAGATTCTCGAAATGACCCTCGTGCGTGTTGAAGGCCGTTTTAAATTCATCCTCTTCCTTGATTCTGATCAGATTGTAGGCCCCTCTTAAATCCAACTTGGAGAACACCTTGGCTCCAACAATCTAATCAAAAAGATCAGAGATCAAAAGAAGGGGATATGGATCACGGACCGTAATACGGTTCAATTCCCGGAAATCCGAACAAGGTCTCAGTGATCCATCCTTTTTCTTTACAAAGAATAAACCCACTGCCACCGGAGACTTAGATGGCCTAATATGACCTTTTGCCAAACTCTCGGCAATATACTTCCGCATGACCTCTCTTTCAGGTTGAGAAAGATTGTAAAGTCGAGACTTTGGCAACTTAACCCCTGGGATGACAATCATAGTCACGATGACTGCAAAATCTGAGAGATACTGAGGTAAAGCCGTAGTAGACACACCAGAGATAGAAGTGCCAAGAAAATTGTCCGAACAAAATTCACTCCAACCAATGATCTGTCTTGCTTGCCAATCTATAATTGGGTTATGTTTTGTCAACCACGGTAACCCTAAGACTATAGGAGCGGGCAAGTCCTTCATGACAAAACAAGACATGATCTCAGCATGTGAATCACCCACCCTTAACAGAATACCATGAGCAATATGAGTGAGACTCCTTTGAGAAAGAGGGGAAGAATCAATTGCGAAAACCAGAATCTCTCTTTCTAAAGTGCAAGTACTTAGACCCATATTTTGAAGAAAAAGAAAATCAATAAGGTTTACCCCAGCACCGCAGTCAATGAACACTTCAACCAAAAAAAATCTTGAGTCTAGCGCCACCATAGCTGGAAGGAGAAAACGAGTATTACAGGGAGCTTGCATACCTGCTTGCTCCACCACCCCATTCACACTACCAAGAGTTAGGGATGTTTCTTTTTTCTCTTTAAGTAAACCTCTTTGTAATTCTTTCTCATCAACATGCGGTTTAACAAAAGGACAAGCAAAAATAAAATGACCACTTTTTCCACAGTAATAACATAGTTTATGCAACCTCCTAAAGTTCCTACTACCAGAATGGATAGATACCTGACCCAACTGCATGGGTTCCACCCCTTCCCCAGAGTTACATATCATATCACCCTGGGGAGCAGGTGAGACAAAACCACTCACAGAAGGGATCCCTTGCTCGGAGGGAACCTTACACCTCTGTCTAATACGTCTATCTAACCGTACTGCCAAAGACATAGCATTCTCCAATGTATCCGGATACTCATGAAAAGCTAGGGCATCTTTCAATCTCTCAGATAACCCCTGACAAAACTGACTACGTAACGCGGGGTCATTCCACTCTGACTCGGTAGCCCATCTCCTAAACTCAACGGAGTAAGCCTCTGCAGTATGTT